>NW_028259162.1:15151515-15454545 GCF_977971745.1 Zootermopsis nevadensis
AATTACATATAAAATTATGGACAAAATAAATAATGATGGGATTACTCAATGAATGACTATATTTTGCATAAGATGTCCATATATCAATAGTAGAAACAATAATGACACAAACACAACAGCGTTTTATATTAAATATTGTAGAATCCTGAATATTATTATAAAAGATGCTAAAAACGGCATTACAATAGACTTATAGCTAAATCGGATAATAAAATGAAAACAAAATGGAACATAATAAAAATTGGGTAAGGAAAGATACATTTAACTGAACAGATGCCATTTCTTCTTACAAACAATAAAAAAGTAAAAGATACAGGAACAGTAGCTAACGCATTCAGTGATTCTTTTCTAACAATATGATTTATGTATATATTATAATGTAAAGAATGTAGAAGAGTCAGTAATTATGAAATTCTTGGGTTTGCAAATGGATGACTACCTAAATCGGATAATGGTATTAATAAATTGGTACCTGATTAATGTGGACCATATTATGCATGTCAGCAACGTTGACATATTCAATTTATTTTCAATTTATATTAGTTTAATATTCTTATTTCACTCTACAAAGAAGTATGGAATTATTTTTTGGGTTTTGACGTAAATACGTCTGTATTTTAAGGTCAGTGTCATTCGGCAAAAATGTGTAACGAAAATGTGTTACGAAAAAGGGAAACGAAAAAGTGTAACTTCATTGTTATGTTACCTAGGAAACGTCATCTGTTTATCAACAAATAAACATCAATGGTTATCTAGGAAACGTCATCTGTTTATCAACAAATAAACATCAATGGTTACCTAGGAAACGTCATCTGTTTATCAACAAATAAACAACAATGGTTACCTAGGAAACGTCATCTGTTTATCAACAAATCGACGATAATGGTTACCTAAGGAACATCTATTTACTCGGCATTATTGTTACCTAGCAAACGTCAATTGTTTACTCGGCATTGTTGTTACCTATAAAACATTTCATTACATTACCTTACCTTACATTACCTTACATTACCTTACCTTACATTACCTTACATTACATTACATTTCATTACATTTCATTACATTCAGCTACCACAGACCAATCTTAAGCGTAAGTAATTCAAGTTAAATGTCTTAATCAAAATTATCTCAATTGTGAAGGATGTATAAAGGAAATTTTTAGAATAAAGCCAATATATAAACTTCCTTTCCGTATAGACGTATTTACGTCAAATTCTCCGGAACCGTGGTTCCACTGACAATTTTTTTTTATCTAACAGCACAAAGATATTCACTTTGCAAAGAAAAGCGTTAGATTAATGGCTGGTGTCAAACCTAAAAATTTATGTACAAGTCTATTCAGTAGGAAATTACTTATATAAAATTAGATGTGTATTGGAGAACAATATTAGATATTTATAATTTTAATTCAAGGTAAGGCAATAGAATTATATTGATAAGAATATATATGTGTAGTAAGAGAATGGGACCATGAATTATTGCCAAAAACCCGGGTTTAAATAGACACAGCCTCTGTGCAAATATATAATGATGCATCGAAATCGGTCTTCGTTTCAAAAGTACACACTGCCTTCGCTTTCGGGGCTGACGATGGAAGCAGTATGTTCTGCTGAAACGTTGGTGTCTACCTATAAGTTCTTACAGTGTTACCACACAGAAAACCGGCATTGGTATTATTACTAAATAAATAAAGAGGCAAGATTTCCAAATGGTATATTTCCTTCAGGCTTTCAGAAAAATCCAGAAAGTGTGTAGTATGAAAATCTACTATTACAGACATCTTGTATTTTACACACAGCTTGACTACTAATTAATCGTAAATAAACTTCCATTATTGTTATACATAGTCATTATTCTAACGATTGCCCGAAACAGTAATTTCCAAAATGTGTTCTTCGAAATGACGCAATGTTGTGTTGACTTCGAGCTGTTCCCAGAATCACTATAAATATGCCGAACCAGTAAGTGAAGTGTCGTGATAGGTGTTTGGCTCCGGGAGAGAGCTTTCGAATACAACTTTGTGTTTCTTATTTGGATATATTGCCCCATTCCTTTACTTAAAAGCTAATACTCCGTTCGCACTATGTTGACTTTTCATAACAGTCGTCAGCTGCAAGCAGTTTAATTATTACCAGAAAATTCATTTAGGATTCCTGTTTATCAGACTATCATCGGATTGACATTTGCTATGAATCTGATTGATACCTTGTACAGAGAAATTACGTAAGTAAAGTAAAGTTTGTCCCGCTATGCGCCATGTAGGCGCTTGGGGTGAGAGGTAGTATAACTCCTCCCCTTCTTGACCTCGGCACTAGATGGGGGTGAGTGGTCAGCATCACGCCCCGGCCGGCTTTACCCCCGGGAAAGGACCCCGGTACCCATTGGATAGGAGGCTGGGTGGGCCCCAGAACCAGTCTGGACGCAGAGGCTAGAGGAAAAAAAAAATCCTCTGCCCCCGTCGGGGATCGAACCCCGGTCGTCCAGCCCGTAGCTAGTAAAGTATTTCAGACTGGCGTCAATATAAATAAGCTCTTATGTTGGCTTAGCTCCAGGTGTTAGACGCTGATCTGTCTCACAGTGACTCATATTTGTAAATGAACTTGACTCAAAGAAATATGAATTTAAACTTATTAGCTATGATTTTTCTCTACCTATGTCCGTAGTCTATATGCACATCATAAAATACCTTTATAAATGGATTTTGATTAAATTTGATAATCGAAATCTTGGTATTCTAGCCAATAATTCGTCTCTTCCACCACATCTGTGGAAAACATATTCTACAATAGTTTGTAATTAACTAAATAAGCTATTAATATTCAAAGCAGGCATATCGAAAAATGTTTCAATGATAATTTATAAGAAGATTTCTGTCTTCTGGGTTATTGCGCTGTGTAGTCTGGTCGATGTTAACCAACGTTTCAGAGGTCATACTGCCTCCGTCATCAGGGCCCTGATGACGGAGGCAGTATGACCTCTGAAACGTTGGTTAACATCGACCAGACTACACAGCGCAATAACCCAGAAGACAGAAATCTTCATACTCACCGCTGTGAGAACCTCAAGTCTTACACGATAATTTATAAATTCATAAAGTGGACGTTTTTTATTTTATTTCTTAAATGAATCATCTCATGGGGAAATGGCTGCCAGAACATAATACAGAAGTAAACATTATAACTTTATAAAGACAACTGTCTTTTGTCTTGCCCCATGAGTCTTGTAGAAGTTCACTAACGTTTCAGGGATGTTTGCTGCCTCCATTATAAGATATGATATGATACTAGATTTTAAACCGAATTCCACTCGTTTCAAAATCGTTTTTGCAGAATTCTTGTTCATGGTTTGGCAACCAATAGGCAGATTTTATTTTCATTTTCGTCTTTAGTACATACAGGAAACTCTTTCCACATGACACAGCGTAGTAGATAAAACATGAAACAGGCTAGTAACCACAATTTAAATGCTGAGGTGGAGAATTCTTTGAAATTTGCCCGCACTGTTCCTATTTGTTCTCACTGACGCAAGATTAACTCACCACCTCTTAGCTGTCGTTTCTTTCTGTAATTAACTACAAGACGCCAGAAGTAATGCTTATACACAGTAGCAGGCCTAAACCGCATCCTGTTTGTCGTTTATTTCTGTAAATACAACAAGTCGCCAGAAACGTCGACACGGCGTGCTCGAACCCACTCCTGGTGCGACTTGGCATCGCCTTTATTCTCATTGTCGAGACTGTCACCAGAGCATTGCTAGCGTGGACACATGCGCACGATTTTGCACGATGTCTTGAATTTAACCTCCGGAACGACACTGAAGACTGGATAAATGCAAGCGGCGTGCTCTTGTCACGTTTTTATTGTTTTCTAACTTCATGTTTGTTGACTCACAAGAAGAAGTAAGTTTGACTAAACTCTCATAGGATTCCAAGTAATGGCAATTAATCACATTTCTGTGAAACGACGTAATGGAAAAGAGAAATAGTTCTGATATCACAGCAGCACACTTTTAGAATCTAAATGAAGTCATGAACATGACAGAAAAAGCATGCCAAGGTATTTGGCATCGTTTTCTGGAAGTGTTATCTGTTGCAGGTTTTAAGTTTGAGTTAATTTGGGTCTTCAGCTTTCCAAGTATCAGTAACTAATTAACTGCATGTTACGACGACTTCCTTGAGAAGCTGATAATTGCTAAGCTAGTTAAGAAATTGACAGTTGTTGTGAATGTGAAGATTTATTAACGTCGTCACAAAACCCACCATTGGAACGTGTTCTAGAACTAACTGAATTCAGACAGCACTTTCTCTTCTTATTTTTCAAAGACTTGTTTTAATTTTATACCTGTCAAACATATTTATGTTTCTGCAATACTGAATACTTGTATCTGAGATAGTCCCACCTTGAATTTCGGACAAGTTACCGACTTTCGTCTGTCTCTCCAGGCGAATAAGTAGTGAAACGGTTCTCTGCTATTTCCTTCCAAATTCCTGCTGCAACTTCGTTCATGATCGTATTTGGTTTTATATATAACCTGTGGAAATGAAGCAGTTTTCTTATGAAACCCAAAATTTATCAAGAACTGACCTCCCATATCTGTCTCGGTTTCCAAAACAACCTTTTTCCTTTTCAGACAAATTATTCGTGATTGTAAGTTTATAATTTATCGTACGTGCTACATGTTTAGCTTGTATCTTTCAATAACTTATTTATATTGCATACTTTGTTATTTATATTATTCCATAATGTACATACATGTTCTGCACATCTCCGACTACAATTATCTGTGTTTTGATCAGTATCACAATAAAGTCATATTTATCCCTCGGGAAACAACTAGTTAATGTCGAGCTATATATAAGTGCAGCAGCGAATTTCCTTGCCATGGGATGGCTTGTTGAGCCATGTTGATTGTTGATGTTATCTGATGGGGAGGTATGTTTGCAAGAGGCTGCCGACCGCCTTGCTTTTCAATCAACCTCAACTCGCAGCACGTGACAACCCAGATGGATGAGGTCGCTATCAATCAATCACGCGCAGCCAGTGCTGTCTAGCGGTGGACCACCCATTTATACCGGAATGTGTAGTCACTTTGGATAAAACTTACCACTCACGATTACACAACACCTTTTAACCATTCCTTCTTATCCATTTTATGGCATAAGCTTAACAAACCTCAAGAAACATCGACAAAGCTGTTCTTCTGGGTTTTAGCGCCATGTAGAATGGTCGGTAGATGTCAGCGTTTTGGAAAAATATATAGTCTCCATCTTGAGAGCCTCGGCCTGTGTAAAGTCAACAATGACAAGTCGGTACATTTCCTGACAAACAGATAACCTTGTGAATAGACACCTTTAGTCATCATAGTCAGCTGTACGATAGTCTTGTACTAATAGGTTCTGTTTCGTTTTTTTCGATTGTTTGTTCTTTGTGCTTGTTTTCGTTAGAGGTTATAATTTCTGATGTGTTCTTTACACTACATACGTTTTTCAACGCGTACAACAATGACAACGTACATTCAGTATCACGTTATTATTTTTTATCCTGTAATCTAAAGCTTAATTTGGTGTAGAATTTTTGTCAACACTAATACAAAAAATTAATTTTTGGAAGTTAATCGCGAAGAAGGGGGCCCGATATTTTGTACCCTTGCGCTGGTTCTGCAGTGACAGAATGAAGCAGGGGTTATAATAATCCCTTGACCGCAAAGTTCATTCTGTTACATATGACTTGTTTAGTAGATATAGTTGCGCCTATTTGTCACAAATTTTCGTCTCCTCACTACGTAAATAACGTCTGTATCTGAGCCTACTATTATGCGCTTACTGCATATCATAACCATATCTCACTTTTATACAGAGGATTTTTCGCAATGAAATATGGACACAGGCAAGCTATGTGCATTGTAACGGATTAATACAATCTGTTTTATAGATGTTAGACTATCGCAAATTTATTTGACAGAACATGGAAACAATCTCTCAGCTCATATTTCATACGAGGTTTATTTACAAATTTTCAGTTTGTCGTCTGATAAATTTCCTATCACCACCTCACCTGATATAATCCTATTATCATGATTTTCAATTTCCATTACTAGGTCTCAGCAAACATGACATGGTAGAATGAATAGCATTACAGTAACTTCAGGATGTAGGAATTCCAAACAATTAATTGTGCGTTCTGTATTCTGTATTTTAGAATCAAATAGCAAAGGTTGTGCACCAGATAAAGACAGGTGGTGTGAGGGGACCACCCAGTGACACTCACATTAGCTTGACAGCTTTGTTATGTTTGGTTTGTCTTTGTATAAATTAGAATATCCAAATTAGTGGTTTCGGGTGGTAGAATCGTTATCAATAAACAGCACAAATAGATAAATCGTCTAACTAATTCAACTGAGAAGAAGAAAGTTATGATTGACTGACTCCACAGAGCACAGTCCTTTCTGAGAAGCTGATAGTCGTTAAGATAATCAGATAATTCACGTCCTTTTATGGAACGTAAATATCCATTGTCGAGTTCACAGAAATACATCTGTAAAAAAATGTAAAAAATGTAACTTGTTTAAGGATCAATGTTGTGACGTAAAAATTTCCTAATAAAATTACGTTCATCCGACAAATATTCTAGGCCCCTTGATTTTTATAATATTCCTACTATGATCTTCCTTCAGCAATAAATACTTCAACAGAAGCCGAATATACAAGCGTTATGATTTCTACTAAATTTATTGATGATTTCTGTGCTACTTCAGTCATAGTTCTCTCTTATGTTTTACTGCTAACAAGTTGGTTCTAAATCTAGATAAAAAAATTTATAACTACTCTCTCACGACAATTTGCTTTATGTATTGGTTATAATGAAAAGTATATATCAGAATCAGTAAATACAAAATTCCTTATTGAACTTCATTGCAAATAACCAATAGCATTTTCGAACTAATTCTGCTGTACACAGTGTCAGCACAAGGAATAAGAATGAACTTCACAAACCAATTGACAACCTGAGTGCATGTTATTGAGACATCAACATTTCTATGTTTGCCATCAAGTGTCACGAATTTTCTGAATGAAAGGCATAACTTAAAGCAACATTAAAAGGTTCATTAAATAATCACTCTGTTGATGAATTTCTAATATTCACAAACAAGTCATAATGTTCAGTAGTTTCTTGTCTTCATGTAATCGAAATGGGCAGTATCATTTACCTACTCTATGTAATGAGTGGATGTATTTGTAACATATCACTAATTATGTGAGCCTGTGAGCCCTCTGCTAATAAATGAAATCTTTATAAGAACATGAATTATATTTGCATAATATGTATACTCTTAGTGTGACTTAATCCATATTTTATTGCCATCTGACAAATTAATTGATCAATGGACTATAATATCAATGTATGACGTCTGTATCGTATATATTGGTAAGAACTGGCAAATGAAATAGACCCGACGTTAATATTAATGAGGACGACAAATCAAATACGTGAAGAAGTTTGAAGTGCACTTTTGTTTCATTTACGTCTGTTTACGATCCGATAAAAAAGTTAGACCGGTCATAGCGGAAAATATCCCAAAGACTCGTAAGTTATCCAATGCGTTGCACTACAAGTATAAGAGGAAAGCGGCCTACATTTGTATATTGTGGGCAAACGATTTCAAAACAGAAAATCGACCTTGATAATCCTTTCGCCGAGCAACGGATTTACTGACCAAGTGGCTTTATTTGTAGTAAAGTCGAAACTTTATCACAAGTGAACCATTGGTTCAAATCAATCTTACGTTACCGAAATATGCAGTTCTTATATTTCATTATATTTTCTGAAGCGACTGTTTGCTTTATGTTATTTTACTGATCCACCTCATTGCTTTCTTAATGACAACGGGGAGTTTCTGTCCAGTTGAGTGACCATCAGCTGTTCGAAAAAGGTCGTTACAGCGAGTTACTTAGTCCTTGGACAGGAATATCCATAATAAAAAGCGGATGCCTCATTTTCCGACCTCGACTGCACTGCCGTAAGTCGTGTCGTTGTGAACCAATCTTCTTTCTCTCACCCCATCTACTCCCTCTTTTTTATCGTACATATTTCTTGCTGTGTTTTCTTTGTCTGTGAAACCCCTCTCTTCTACTGTCATGCCCAACTTGGTATAACCACACGGCGGACGGGATAACTTATTAGTGGTTCCGAAAACCAGTAGCCGACCCCACAAGGTCCCGGCCCTATACTCAGACTGTCAGCTGAATTGAAAGAGAGCCACTAACTAAAGCTCTGAGGCTGCCTAGATGGAAAACCTACAACGTGGAATCTGACGGAAGCATGCCTGCTCAGAGCCATGAATCCTTCTAATCGTGATATGTATATGAAGGAATTGCTGAGAAGAATTTGGTTGCCTGTACTTGCAATTTAGAAGGCGAAAACCTCTGGAGGCTGAAAATGAGACAGCTTTTACGAAGTCATAATTTTCTTTCTGGTTTTACTGTTTCCTGTGTAGAAATATTACTGAACTGTAACGTTTTTCTGCCATATTTAAGAGCAAAGTTCTGAAAAGCTGCGAGTTCTAACTAGAAAAAATGTAAAAATAAAAAGTTCTTTGGATATTTTCCATCGTCTAATAAAATACTAAAATATCTCCGGTGATAGGGATTAGCTCTATCTATTGGGCCCATCAGAGTAGGTACCTGAAGACGGATATAGAACCCATCTCCGAAACGTCGTTCAATTTTATTATTTTATTAGACGACGGAAAATATTCAAAGAATTTTTTATTTAAATAACCCACCATCGTCAAGAACTTTTAGATTTGATATAGAAGAATTGTACATTATCATGGAAATAATTTTTTTTTAATTTTATATTGAACGTTTTCCGTTTAAAGTGCATATTTGTGTGGATTATCTGTAGATAAATATTCGGTTACATTCGTGACAGTCCTATATGAGACAAGATTTTGGTTACACGCTCACAGAATTTTCATGCGTCCATTATGTTTTCTCTTAAATTTTTAGTCTGTTTAACGAAGTTCATAACTTTGAAATAAACGAAAAAATTATGACGTTACTTAGCATCATTTTAAAATATTGTGACTCTCCTACTTACTTTTAACAGACGTTGCAGTGGATGATGTTTAAGGCCATTCTTCGGGTTTGCCAACGAAAGGTTTTCCCCACTTCGTAGTCCATTGAGTTGTGTGATGGAAGGCTCTTTGGTATTGGTCTAATTTTATATATCCCTGACATGATTTTGCGTGTTACATGTAAAACCAGTTTTATTCAGTGACTCTGTTAAGGCCAGGTAAACAACAGAATGAATTCTGTTCATTGTGTGTAAATATTTTTACCATTCCTTTCCTTAAGTAGTTGAACTAGTCAAGAAATACCCTCTTGGGCCATATGGACACAGTAGATTCGTTACTGTCATAACAGACTTTGCGTCTTTGCGGATGTTAGAAACAGATAATCTACAGAAGTCACAGAATCAACATTTAAACAACTTTTGTTGTGTATATATATATATATATTCGAAAGTACAGTTTTACCACAGCCACGAGGAGTTCAAATAATTCATGCCTACAAGTCATCAAGTACCATTACATTTTTTGCTCGAAATAAATAACATTACATTGCATTGGCCTAATAATAAACTAAATGTTTTTGTTCCTCTTAGAGAAAACTTGATAATTTTCATTCGGTCTTGTTTTGTTTGTCACACAGTAGTATAAAGAATGTGATTTCATCATTTAGGCCCAACTTATTTTTTCCCAGATTGTTCCAGACGAAAACAAATGGCAACCAGCGTACAATCCGCTATTGATTTGGAGTCTTCTGAAGAATGACGGTGTGTAAACAAGGAAGATGTGAAGTCAGTCGCCCCTCCTCCACCCATACGAACCCCCTTCATAACATACAACGGGGATCTTAAAGGAAATTGTCAGGCAGTCAATTCTGAAACTGCGAAGAGGAAAGGTACACGACACTGTCTACATTCCACGTGCTGCAGAAGTTTTATTCCTTTGTGTAACTGAAAGCGGAGTTGCTTTGATCTTCTGTGGTGATGGTTAAATATTTCTGATTTCCCCTTACATGTGCCTGCTAAGTCCGATTGCAGAATAAAGTTAAAGTGGCGTGAAGAATTCCGTCCCACTGCTAACATCGCAGTGAAAAACTTGCTGGGACTGCATGAAACATTGTCCAAGAGCCTTTCTCGAAAAGTCGATAGTTGCTCAGTAATTTCCTCGCTTTTATGAAATCACAAGGTTCGTGTTCACAAAAGTCCGCTCTTTAGCCATTTAATCCACAACCTAACACCTTTATTCGTGCCCACATGCATAATACACTTCAAGTTAATCTTATGACAGAAAAATAGTGCTTAAGAACACCACAGATCAAACAAGTTCATTTTACTCAATATCAGGCAAAGTCACCTTGGTTCTTATATGACTTCAAGACTTTATGGCGACTGCAAGTGATAAAATCTGTCGGGCAATCATTCGCGTCAATCTGGAACAAGTGCAGGGTTTCGGAAAACGTCATTCCCTGATAGTGGGAACGAAGAAGATTTCCGAAACGTTGAACTTCTGTACACCAGTGGTCCCCAACGCGGTGCCCGCGGGCGCCATGGCGCCCGCCAAGGCTTTCTTTGGGTGCCCGCGGGCGCCATGGCGCCCGCCAAGGCTTTCTTTGGGTGCCCGCGTTGTTACGGAAAGAGGTTATACTGAATAATGAAGGCCGTTCAACCACGAACATTATAAAATCAAAGCGCAGATCTCGACTTACTGACGCCCATCTTGACGATTGTTTGCGAGCAGCAACGTCATCTTACACTCCCAAATTTGAAAAACTGGCCGATGAAATGCAGTGCCAAACATCACACTAACTTCCCACTTGAGTAATAATAATTGTACTTATAAAATTAAATATTTTTGATTGTATGGTTTCTTGTATCATTAAACGTCCTGTTGTTTTGTGTATTATTTGGTGTCCATATCTTATTTGCCCAGAGAAAAGAAAATTTGGCTCTGTTAATTGGTTGGTGCCCGCCACGATCTCATAAACTCTCAAATGTGCCCGTAGGCACAAAAAGGTTGGGGACCACTGCTGCACACAGTTGGAATGTACCCTGGAATACCGCACCACTGCTAGGAGCCCTGACGTCACGCGCGTGCGCGGTGGCACGAATTTTTTCGCTACATTCCAATATAACAATTTGTTGGTATACCAGCACATCGTACCGGCAAACACAATTCAGATGAGGCTTCGACATGTCCAACCGGACTGATAGCTTGTATATTTTATTTTCATTATTATGATCAAATCAATCGACATTCATGGAAGTGTTCTACATGTTGATACGCAACTTCACATCGACTACGGATTATTTATTATGGTAGCTTTTTGTTTGTATTTCTGGCAGCCGGGATCTATAACTACCTGAATTTCTTTTTCCGTGTGGCATAATGCCCAAGAGAAGGGGACCGCGTGGGTGGTGATGGGAAGATGGCGTGACAGGCAGCGAGAAGAGATGTATGGGAGAGAAATGACAAATGTTCTTCAGCTCCTAGTGGGTAGACACCAAAGAAAGCCCTAACCATTTGTTTCCAAGTGTCTTTCAGCAAAGCACAGTGATCCATCCATCCTTCCATCCCCCCCTCACCACCCAAGCTGCTCATCATACTACCCGATCATTATCAGTTACCCGCCAACTCAATGCTGACGCTGACTCCCTGCCTAATATTTTTGAAACTAAATGATGATGGATGAGGTGTGACAGTATATACCAACGTCTTTTCCATCGTCATCGAATTAGATACAAATCTGGGGAAAGGTCTGCATTCTGAAACTTGACTCAGCATATTGTTTTCGCTTCTTGCTTTAAAGTCTTTGAATCTGGCAGGATTGCCAGTTTGGGTGTAATAAGAAAGGAAAATGTCTGCTTCCATCTTCAGAACAGTAGCCACTACGTTTCTACACACATATTTTCTAAGAATGATTTTTGCTATTTTGCATAGTCATTTTCCTCGATTATCATTTATACCATTGGTTCCCAAACCCTTTATTCAGAGCCTTTCTTGATGAGAATAAAGAAGTTCCAGGACTCAGCCCCCCCCAGCCAACCCATGTAAATGACTTAAATTACGAGTTTCAAATTTTAGAAAAAATTATTACTGATGAACCTTAATCATATCTGAAAAATGCCACTTCTACAAATTGTATGTTTGTAATTTAAAATGGCATCATCTCAAAGATTTAGGCGTATATATATTACAAATATGCCATCCCCCCCTTAAAAATGTTTCGAAGCCTCTGGAGGCCGTCTCTCTTACTTTGGGTAGCATAAACAGATCTAAGTTAGTGTGAGCTTTCGGTCTATTTTATATTCTGAAACGTTACGACCTACCATTTTTCGAATGCTGATCTGTTTCAAGACAAACCTGTCAATTTTATTTATGTTTCACGTAAGGTATGCTTGACCGGTAGGAAACACTGCAAGCCCTAAACACTAAATTTAATCTAAATCGATTCAATAGCTCCGTAAATAAATAACTTGGACGGTTAGGTGGGCACGTCCTGTTCTAAGGATGGTGACCACTTCGGTTGTTACGCAGTGCACAGTGCTTCCATCTTCAGTGCTGCAAGGTTTCAGTGAAACAAACAGAAACGGATTTCTAAATGATGGAAGGTGGTCTACTTAAAATCTGAAGTTTCATAAGTTTCGTTATTTAGAAGTTTATTGTAAAGTTCTGATCATCGGCCAACTAGGAGCCAAATTTGAATTTATGTTTTACTTTTGCATACTTCTGTGTTATGGTATCGGTTATTTTAAGAATCTGTGACATTAGCCTCATCCAGTTCATTGCATTTGGAAAACATGTAGTGTACATATATATATATATATATATATATATATATATATATATGTGTGTGTGTGTGTGTGTATGTGATATCGACATGTAATTTGATATTCTATACTTTAACAATATCTTTAAGAATTTGTTTACATATTATATATAAAATTAAATAAGTAGAAACATATATTTAGGCTTTAGTACAAGGTCTGCCAAAGAAGAATTTAAATAGAAATTCCGCAAAACCCTGCACATTAAATAAATTCTTCTAAGGAAAGAAATATGTGTATATATTATATTTATGTAAGTAGTATCTCCTGTTTATTTAAAGTTAGATAAAATAAAGAACTGAGTAAAAACAGGAAAAACACGAACATTCCATATCCTAAAAACGTAGGATCGAAATCAGTTCTTGGCGATAAATTATTTGCGCCGTCGCATACAATTTAAATTTTTAGAACGTAGATGACGATAAATTCTGTCGCAGAAAATAACATAATTTTGTAAATAAATAAGCATAAAGAGACGCTATTGATGAATTAGTTTTGCTTTTGCACATAACACATTTTCTTATTCAAATATACCATTATCATAAACTGCAGAACTTCTTATAAATTCTCGGAATTTCTTACATGTTTTCAGAACGGTTGATAGTTCGTGCATGCAGACTTTACTGCAGTATTTTCCCGTTTTAAGTGCGTGATCATAGTTCGAGTTTAGGGGACCAACTGACGCCGCTGTAATTTTTTGACGGCACCTTTTTATTTATTGACCGTGACGAATGACTTCTTGATTCAGCTTTCGCGTGCCTCCGCCAAGCGACCGGAATGAATTATTATTATTACTCGTCGCCCAACTCCAAAAGTCAATTTCTCTTCCTCTAATAGGAACTAGTCATTGTCACCGCGCAACATAACAACTCTCTACCACTCTCGCAATGAAAAGTGCAACCACTGTTCACACCGTTGGATACTCACTAAACTGATTGCATGTCTGCGTCCTACTTCTACTGACAACCTGACTGTCGAGCTATCTGGAACAGGGGTGCACAATTATTTTTACTCATTTGCCAAATGGAGTTATTTCCATGTGACCGTTCGAAGCAGACTCTAGACATAAACATTCTGTCTTTCAGCTCTTAAATAACTACCTAACTAACTAGATGGCTTACCGAACCCGAAGGTTCATCACCGGATTAACCAAAGCCCTCCACCGCACCCTGTCCTGGGCCAACAAAATCCAGTTTCCTTCAACTCCTATCTCCCATAGATCCCGCCTGAGATTATCCTCCCATCTACGTCTAGGTCTCCCCACCGGTCTCTTCCCCTCGGGCTTCCCAACCAATACCCGGTGCACACCTCTTGCCCCATTCATGCGCGCTACATGCCCCGTCCATCTCATTCTTCTTGACTTAATCACCCTGACAATATTGGAGGAGCAGTACAGATTTTTAAGCTCATCATTATGCAGTTTTCTCCATGTCCCATCGTCTTCTCTCCTAGGCCCAAATATCCTCCTCAACACCTATTCTCAAACACCTGCAACCATAGAAAACAACAGGCGGAATTATTGTTTTGTATATTTTAATCAGTTCTTAAATAACTATCAGAAATTTGCATTGTCTCAACATACTTTATATATTGCGCAATGTACACCAAATGACAGATAACATTAGACCTATTAATAATTCAGATGCGATCCTAACACCGATGTCTTCAAAATATTAAGACGAGTTTATTTAAACGTGGAGTGGCTGAATTATGAATTTTTAGGTTTTAACAACACTATTTCAAGTAAACGTTTTGTAGCATGCATGTAATATAACGCAATGGTAATGACAAATTTCATTACAGAATTCTCTAGTACAACTGTGAGTGAAGGCTACACACGGTATCAACTGAAGATGACTGACTTCTGAGTAGTAGTCTGGAGGCAGCAAGGACCTCTGAAACGTCAGTAAACTTCTTCCAGACTACACGGCGCAACAACCCAGAAGACAGCCATCTTCAGACTGGAAACCTCAAATCCTATACGGTATCAACTGATTAGTTATGCCACGTCGAATTAGAGATGGAAAGATGATTGTGGATATTGATTTGGAAAATACTGACATTTACCTGAAGGAAATAAAGAAACCTAACAATTATAATTTCTCAAATAAAACTACTTATTATGAAACAACAAATTTTGTACATGGGCATGTCATCTGTCTACAAGAATAAAAGTGCTTGAAGACAAATAACAGAGCTTGTTAATACGGTTGATAATTTCACAAACAAGTAACTGACAAGAAAACATGGCGGCAAAACCATTTCATCTACAGTTGTGGAAACGACAATGAAGAATTCAGAGTCAAGGTGGTATAGTTATTAGATAAATGCAGAAAAATGTCACTTCCTAAAAGCAGTTTGGTTTAGTTTCAACAGTTGCCAAATACTATATAATTTGAAGTTTTTGAGATGTTAACCGCCGCGAGTAACCAGTGAAGTGGAGGCGAGTATAAACCAGCAATCAGTCTTTGATCTCCTTTCTATGGGAGTGAGACAAAATTATTAGCGAGGAAAAAAGACTTATTTCATGAAGTGCTCACTTAACCAAAAATCTGTCACATGTTTTAATCACGTACCTTTGAACATTTGCCATAGGTATGCTAATAAAATTCAGTCGTATAAAAGGGTAATATTTTCGCATAAAACCGGACATTTTTGAGCGGTGGTAGAGGACAGGGACTTCCCCGATAATTTTACGATAAATGCAGCTGTGGTGAATGATAATCCACTCCGATTATCTCAACCATAATTGTAAATATATAATGTGACAACCCAATAAAATAATAAAACCGCGTTGTAGTCAGAGACCTAGAGAACAGATATTTGTCTGTTTTTATAACCAACATCGACTATTGAACCTAGCAGAAAATGCATGTATCATGAAAGTACAGAATAGATTAATCATACGTCTCATTTCAGAAGTCTTAGAACCATTTTATATGGTGACAGGCTTCAAATGGCCGCTTCGAAAATACTGACAAGTGATGTGATATTCCATTCCTCTTGTGTGTGACCACTTACCTGTGAAGTCTGCTACTGACCAGTTACCACGTGGTATATCACGTCATGTGTGTTTTGTGCTACTTAAACAGCTAGGTAATTATCAAACAAGAAAACTGGTTGCAATATTAAGAGTCTTACTTGCTTCCGTGTGTGTGCTTCAAGGTGATTAGGCTACGTAGAGTCATTAAATAGGATGTCAGTTATACGGCGAGTTTAAACAGCGAAGCCGTGAAGCGAACTTGATGCATTATGAGTCGGCCAGACTTGACGGAAGGAGCGTCGAATTTGTAGGCTGGGTCCCCCGCCAAGGTAAATAAAAAAAAGAAAGATGAAATATGTTTAACGTTACTGTTTCTCCATCTGCGTGCGTATGGCAGCGGCTGCAATGAGCCTTAGAATGTTTAGGAACTTGAACTGAAATAAATATATTTCATAGTTTTACATAAGTTTTATGATGAAAGACAAATAAAAAGATATGTTCTACGCAATTATGATTTACTTGCATGTCAATTTTATTTCGTTGTATTTTGTCTTTTTATTGGTACCAAGGTGCAGATATTTAATATGGACTCCAAAGTATCTTGCATGCCTCTATTGTTATGATGGATGCATATAGTTAATTACGAAACAAGGCACGAATAGATATTTGTTTTGGAAACAAATTATCGTAATAAACCTATTAAATGCCACACGCTCTTTATAAGGGGAAGAAAACTATGAAGGAAAGTAGGAAGATAAGTTTATCATTAAGCACAGAACAATGAATAATGAAGATATATGAGAAACTGTACGTGGCATTTTTATGGCTACCATTTCCTGTAGGCGTTATTTACGGACATTAATCCTGCGGGCAGCAGAGGCTATTAGGCGCATATTGATTTTATGATTTTATAGCGCAAGAATAATTTATTTTATGAGGCAACAATTCTCGGTAAAGATAATGATTATTCAAGCATTCTAGTTATCATTTTTCACTTGGAAATGCTTTCTTATGTCTTGATAAATTTACAGGCCTATATGTATGTGTAAGTAAGACTCCTTGGACTCAGTTGCAATGTTTTACTTTGATTCCTAAAGGTTAATGGATCTTTCTAAATCATCTTAATCATGTAAGGCGATCGCCTTAATCGTGGAGACAGTAAGAACCTCTGATACGTTGGTCGGTATGTACCGGACTTCATGGTGCAACATCCCAGAAACAGCCATCTTCAGCATTGTCGCCGTGAGAACCACGAATTTCAACAATCATTATTTCGTCCTTCTGTAGATTAAGTTCATTTGACAAGAGTCCTTAAAGAAGCCAGAGGATACCAGATGGATGGATTTTTCCCTACAACTCCATCCTCCCCACATAAAATATCCCGGTACTCGCTTCTCAGAAAGAGCACTCATATTAATGTCTGCGGATGTGAAATAATTTAGCTGCGCGGACTACCTGCCGTGTCTTGATTGGCACAATTATCTGAAGTAATGATGACCTAGCAGCGGCTCCTTCCATTTGTGCGGTCCGCAGATCCGCCATGATCATTCTCTTTCAAGCTGCGTCACGCATACTCTTAATTTAAGCCATTGAAAAGTCGTGCCAAAAAGAGAAACAAGATGCCTCATTATATCGCATCAAAAGGTGGTCCCCTTTGGTATAGTGTTGTAATTTTTACCTCACATTTCCTCTGTCTCTTTCTTTCCCTCATGTAACAAACATTCCCATCTAAATTAATTACACATCATTATTCTTTCTTTTCCCTTCGCCTGTCATCAGTTCCGGAAGAACGGTTTCGTCTTGTCAGCATCATCTTTTCTATCTAGGCTGTACAAAAGCACCGCAGTGATGGTGTCAAGTTCCCTCAAAAGGAGCCATAAGCAAGACAAATTCGGTGTTTTCTTTCTATTCTCTGGACATTGTTATGGTCACAACGCAACACGTGACCCTAGAGAATTGAAAGATGACACGAAGCGACATCTCCGGTAGACCCAGCAGCTGTGATGAAAATCAGCGTCTAAGGCAAATAGCAGCACTTTGAACCTACATTTTGTTGGTATCTGTTAATCCTACCTTTCACTGGATAAAATGTTCTTGGGAAGGATTAAGCACAATGTTAGGACCTACACATTAATATCCAAAGATGTACGTCATATTGATTCGTCATTTCTATTTGCAACTTCATAACAAAATTGGTGGTTAATGGTTTTTAGAAACGGAGACCGCACAGGAAAAGACATAATTTCTTACGAGTGGAGAATTTATCTCGTAGAAAGTCAATTTCTTTCTGCTGAATATAATATCATATTTGACAGATAAGTTTACTACCTTTTTACCTTACAAGTAATTTATAACGTAATTTTTAAAACCATACTATATAAAATTAAATGTTTAAAAATACATTTGAATAAAACAAATTTTTAAGTATAAATTTAATATTTAAAATTACATAAGTTTAATACGGAATATTTGATTTACTTATATGAAATTGTAAATAATAAATGTTTTATGGTAATGATTTTAAAACTTCAGTTATAACTTGTCGAACATTGCGAATGTATTTCTGTAGAAAAATACACTATTGTCAACTACATGAATACATTTTCTTGCCTAGCAACCATAAACCACCATAAAGATAATTGCTATTAAAATTAATGCTGCTCCTACAACCACTACAATTTTATTGCCGTACTTTCACCAATGTCTTTGATTTTCGTCGTGAAATACTTATATATTAATTCGTAAGAAGGTAATAAACAGTTACGTCGTCTATAAATAAAGCTAACTCCATAGTCTAGTCTTTCAAGAGTTTCTAGTTTCGCCCAGCGGTTCAAGAAATTCCCTCTGTCTATGAAACAAGACGCTTCATTACCGTGATTCTAAGAATCCGCCACTGATCCATTTGTTGAGCTGGTTGGATCCAGTACACATCTCACAAGATCCCCTAAAGCTCCGTTTTAATATTATACTCCCATGTTAGTCTGTGTTTCCAAAGTCTCTTTTCCCTTCAGTTTTCCTTAATAAAATTCTTTATGCATTTCCCATCTCCCTCATAAGTGCTACATGGCCCACCAATCTCACCCTCCTCGATTTGATCAGACTAATAATAATCACGAGAAGCAGAATTAATAAAATACTTATGACTAAACTGTGTAGGAGGAATATTGATGCGTAGTGTTTTCTTGATTGGGTTTGTACTTTGTGCATGAAGCTTATGATGTCATAGAAACATCCAGTCACGTCTACATAACAATTGCCCTTTCAAACATGTCGACATATATTTTACCTTGTCCGTACGGTGCATTCAGTCGGCTTTACTTTTGTGTTTTTGTTCCCGTCCGTTGTGTCGCTCTCGTCGGCGGATTGGAACTTCCTGTTTTCACATTACAAGGAGTAAATCCACTTGTTCTTCTCCTGTCAAACATAGGAGTGGTTCTAAAGTCTGTAATAATATTTACTCCATGGACACAATCAAGTGTTCATTAGATGTGAAATTTAACATCTTATTATTCCTTCCTTGAGTTACATGAATGTTATTTGATCTTCTGTACCAGAAAGGACATGAACAAAATAATCAGCAAAGCACCAATGAAGCCTACATTTCTTTGACAACTGAATAAGAAATATATTCAAACTGAGAGAGACAAGATGGGCCTACGTAATGAGCTTCGGTGGCACAATATAGACTTGCAAAATTCAGAAGTTTCAAAAACGTAAGATTTCTATATTTTATGTGTTTAATGAAGCAACACGTAGGGAATTTTTATCAGAGAGTGGAGTTGTATGTAGCTTCATGCATTCTCAACCTCGGGATGTAAATAGAACTGAGTGATGAGCTTCCGATATGCTAGGCCATTCTCAAAGAAAAAAGAAGGAAAAATATGATTTAGTCCTCTATGTCAAAATGGAGTACATACATCAAAATACCAAACTGCACATGATTATTCTAGCGGTAAATAAGTTGCCATCGAAATGGAGACATTTAGTCTATAACAATGGCAGATAGAGATTTAATGCTTAGATATTTAATAAAGTGACATACGAATCTAAATTTTAGCCTTGTAAATGCCCCTCGGTCTCTGTGTCTTTTATTTGAGATCATTTGTTTATTCTTTGGGCTATAATACAAAGGTGTCCATTGGCAAAAGATGTTCATGCAAAGATTCGTAAAAATGCGTCCATTCGTCCAAAAATTATTAAATTAACGGGGACAGACACACGTGGACAAACAGATGCACATACATACTTACACGGACATGAAGATATCAAGCGTAAGTTGTTTATAAATATAATGCAAAAATATATTAAATATATATTGCGTCTATTTAGTGCAAACACTTCCTTCGTGATAGAATATGGCCGTGGTTTCATGAGTAGTAACGAAATGTGGACTTATAAATAACGCTGAAGATGGAGGCCGTATATTGCTCCAAAACATCGGTATCTATCCGTGAGACAACAACCGACCATTATCTTTGCTGCCGCGCTAACCTCAAATCTGTTGTAGTTTCCGCAGATCAGATGTTTCGGAAGAAGTTGTAAAGTAGGATTCTATTACGTTTTACCGCCAGGGAATTCGTGTTGGAAGAACATTTATTGGGAACAACACTGAGTACTTCACATTAACTAACATTATATAATCATGAGTAATTTCCTCTTGTCGAATTTATTTTTCAGCTTGGAAGAACAAGGGACATATCCACATAAAACGTTGACTCTGGGATCTGCCGTACATGTTAGTCTATCGAAGTACCTGAGAGATGCAAATAAATTTTGCTGCCTTAAATTTGTCTATGCAATTCGATCGTTCGTCATACTATTTACTTCTGTTTTTCTTTATTTCTTTTCAGATTTATGTCAAAGTTCGTTAGTTATTATCCTTTCCCTTCATAAGTATTTGATTTGAAGCTACAGCACCGTATTTTGTGATACAAAGAATTCAATTAAACGTTTATTTTTGAAAGCCACAACCCTGCGAGATATTAATTAATTTTAAAATTAATATTCATAGTACGCCAGATGTAGTCTCGAAAACCTGTCACTGCCCTGGTCTACTCCACCGGTCCAATAAGAAAAGTTATTTCAAATTGATAAAAAATAAAACTGATAATACAGTGGTCATTGGCAAACACAAAACAAGGCACCAAGTCTCAAAGAATTCGTTGCCCTAAGCGCTATCTGTAAAATGATATTTGCAGTCTCTCTCACACAACTTTCAGTGGGGACATACCAAAAAGGCAAAATTGTAGACACATGGTTATGCAATGTATTAGAGAAAAACACTCTGTTGAATCAGAAACCCTACCTAGGGGCCGTTTATTGCCATAGATTAATCACAGTGACATATAAATAAAATTGGAAAGGATTATTTATTGTTCCTGACTCTAAATTAATTCGCTTAATTTTTTAGGACACCGAAAACGATGCTTCCATTCTTTTCCATGAATTCATTGTGGTGAGATCGTGTCTGTATGTCTGTTCGCATATGCCACCCCTGAAAACTACTCTATGGATCTCAATAAAACGTTGTACTGTGTTTTTCTAAATAAACGTTGTCAGATAAAACTTTTGTCACAATTGGTCCAATACAAACTATTGGTCTTCTGCCTAACGCACTTAAAAAATCGTATGACCTAATACGTAGATCTAATTACGTTCTAAACATTTTAAGCTTTGTTCGGTATAATAAGTTTAGGCCCACAACGCAGTATAATTGTAAACAATTTTTGTCTGTAATCAGTGGCTTATTTGTTATGTTCTTTTTGTTTCTTTAACCTTTCGACAAAAGCTCTAAATATATATGCATAAATGTTAACGAGGTACTTATTCGAAAACATATATAAATCGTTCTAAGAAATGAAGTGGTAATTTTAAAGTGGCCGAGAGAAGAAAAAAAAAGAAAGTGTTGTACAGTTCCAAAACTATGTTAAAAATATCTCTGTAAACTGTCTTGAGATTAACCTATGCTGGTGTCTATTGTCTGTGGACGAGGACTAACCCATGGTGGCTCCATATTGTATCGAGGCGTCATTGCGATACTCCTGTCATCACAGAGAAGAATCCGGTCAATATTCTGGACATTCTATAACCCTTTCGTTACAGCCTTTTACTTCATCCGTCATATTCTAACGTGCCTTGGACGACTGTGGCAGTCACAAAGATAGGATTGACAAAATTGGAAATTCACCATATCAGATTCTGAGATTGTGTAGTGTCTAACTGCGATGTTTGTCCTGAGTTCGGTCCCGAATGTTGTTATTTATGATATAAAAAATAATGAAGACAAAAATAAAGTGCAGTATAATTATAATTAGTTATACGAAGACAGAGAAGAAGCAATACCAAAACCACGTGTAAGACCTGCATCAAATATGCTCTGTCAATGATGAATTGTAGTCTGGAAGTCAGACCGTGTCGAAATGCATTTTTATTACATTGTCCCAGCTTTCGCATCACAGTGATAAGATATTTTAATAAAAATAATATCCTAATATTATTATTATTAGACCGTTTTATTTTATGTTCCTACAGATTTAGTTGTCTGGCGGCTCAACAGTAGCCAGACCGAAGCATCACTCAGACAACGGACAGTGTCAACATCGTCTTGCAACGACGAATCAATCATTGTCACTGACCTCTGGAAACTAAAGACACTGAACCCCTTTATATTCGATTTGAGCACAGCCGCTCGAGTACGAGGCGTCCCTCGCATCGCGCTGTTGTGTGTGTTCTTCTCCATGCACAGCTGCATTGCCACTCTACCGTATCTTCCAAGTCTCTCCAGCTCTATTCCTCCCGGCCTTTTCTCCTTCCTATTCTTTCTGCTTTGATAGATGTGTCAAATCTGGGACAGGTATTGTTGGAGTTAGATAAATGACGGCGGGGCAAGGAAGCAAAACAATCTCCTTTGTTAGGGCTGACACGTCTCATCGGTGTTAATTTACTCGGAGGGGGGGAGAGGGAGGGGGCTGTGGCTCCATGCAGCAGGGATTGTGTTGTGGTCTGAGAACAAACCGGTCCCCGTCAAAAGGTTTCCCCTTCGCTCCAGGGTTCTTTTCAAACTTGAACTAGAAGAGTTAGTGGGGACGGATCAGGTCAGGCTACGAGCAAACTCTAAAGGGAGGATGGGGTGTGAGTGAAAAATAGATGATCCCTTAGCTGCCGAAAGCAAAATTTCTTCGTATCAATAACATTGCACTCCTTTCATCTTGGGGTTTCTTTCATAGGCGTTATTATTCTAAATGCGAAACATCATTAATGAAATGGAAGGCATGATGTGACTGCAGTTAATCCGTTCCAACATGCATCTTCACGGCCTGATGATTAAGCACAGACGGAATTCTACAGAAATACTAAATGTCTTCTGATTTCCCCAGAATATTTTGAAAATCCATAAACGTGATTAAATCAATCTATTTGAGGTTTTCGCTGCTGTGAAGATGTTAGTGTTTACCTTGATTGTAACTCATTTTGGACTGTACACGGCGTTATAACCCAGAAGACCAACATCGACTATTAAATTAGTACTTACATTCAATTATGATTCAGTCTCTGTATTTTAATGCCGATATTGTATCTAAAATCGGCTACGGCTATTTCCCTCCAAATCTTTATCATCGTTATATCTCATTCGACTCTGTGACCTTCGATGCTGCCGCTCTGATTGGCCGCTAACATAGGCAGTTGAAACAGCGTCGTTATATAACCTAAGAATCAATAATGTGCGCTGTTTGTGAATTTCGATTCTGTGTACCGACTTCCAGACATTCCTATAAACATTCTATCATACGTCTTGTTTCCTTACATAAGACTTCGGTATGGCATGGGGTCGATTCTTCCTACCTTTCTCTTTTAGCTCCACTGATAATGTTGAGAGATGTCTTCCGTAGCACAAGTGTTCGGTAGCAGAGACGGACCTTCGCACAGTATGACGGGGCTGGCACTCACAGGTCGCATTCGACTTCTGACTTTATAACGCGCATGCCCAGTAGATAATAAAATAAGATAATAGGTGCACAGGTACATTTATTACATATTCATAATTGTTACATATTTATGTGAAATAATTACTGGGATACTGAGAATGACCTGTTCTTCAAGTGCCTGAGCAATATGGGTACCGCCTTTTTTTCGTTGGCTTGATCTATAGACATTAGGTAGCACTCCTTGGACGAGGGATCGGCCTGTCGCAAGGTCTCTACCTGTACACAGGACAGCACAACACAGAGAAACGCTGACAAACATCCATGGCTTGAGTGGGATTCGAACCCACGGTCCCAGTGACCAAGGCCCATGCCTCAGACCGAGCGGCCACTGTGACCCCATCTGAAATAAATACAGTTTAAAAATTTTATTTTGGCATAAACTGCTAATAACCGTAACATTTTAAGAGGCAAGAAATAAAACGAACTTCAAGTGTCAAACTACTTTTACAAATACACCAAGAATTTCCTCAAATTTTGTACTTTAATAAAATTCATTTTAAATCTTCCTAGCGACATTTATGAGGTTGGATATCTACTTCAAAACTGGGTAATGAAATTAGTAACATGGTATCAGGTATTCATTAGTCAGCCGGGAGCAATATTTATTTTTTCGAGAGTTCATAACCATGAATGCTTCTCAAAAACAATGCTAACAATTGTCGTTATCATTTTTTGCGAAATTTAAAACAGGAAGTCCAGAATAAATTTACTTCAGGAAAAGTTTTTCAATGAGTCATTGCTTTGTAAAAATCTGCGATGCTTGAAGAAAATTTATTTTGGAGCTATCCTTTAATACTTAACACTCAGGGTTTGATATAAAACAATTTTTATTCTTTGTGACAAACACATTTAAATTACACTGGAACTTCATTTAATGAGCATGTTAAGGCTTTAGAGATTTTTAAGATTGATTTTTTTAAATGAACATGAAGTCCGAATGTTAACATTTGGAGAAGACGTTTATTAGGAGAGAATGTTTATAAACTAATTCCCTCTTCCTGTACATTCATTTACTATAATTCAAAGTTGTCATGATTTGTCGTATCAGGATACGATGCTACGACTTCTTCGCTAAACTAATGTAAACTGAAAACACATAATAAATAAGATACACTTCTGACTAACATCTTTTTCTCGTCCCAGAGTTAATAGTAACGCAAGGAAATTAGTCGTAAATGTGTGTCCCTGGAATGTTTGTCATCAAGTATTTATTGGGCCTTTTGTAAGAAAGTTTGATTATATTAACTTAAACGTCGTAACGTTCTATAAACACACAGAGCAGGACCCTAATCGTGTCCCTAGGAGACATAAAAATTGCTCTTGTTGTAGAATGTGTGTTTATGTTTGTGAAAACGTTACGTTGTGTCTTATGCCTCCAGATAGACCTTTGGTCTGCAAGCATTCTGGCCACTGTCACCCCGGCAAAGAAGTTCACATTCTTATTTGGAAGTTCTGTAATCGTTGGTCCGATGATGATGTGGTGGTAATAGTGACTTATCGGACGTCTCAGTTTCATATCAGAAGTTCTCAGGTGTGATCCTATCCCCGGCGAGAAAACATTACAACTAAGGTTTTCTTGAATTCTCTTAGTTTCACTAAGAAATGCTCTGATAATATTTTAAAGCGTTAACCCTGAAATAAACTGAAGATTTTTGTTTTCATACTCACTGCTGCGAAGACCTCAAATTATATTGATATAAACTGCTTGGGAGCGACGTTAAATAGAATAAATAAGAGAGTAAACATAAGTCCGTAGAAAGTATCGAACTGAATGAAGACTTTTACACATTTCGTGCAAATCCTTGTCCAGAGAATAGAAATGTGGCAAGGCCTAGACATGGTTTACTCCATTACCCGCAAGATGGATTATCATTATCATCATCCCCGGGTGAATTTTCGTTCAAGAGACGTTTTCCCTGTCCGCGCCATTGCAGTCATGAAACCACAGCGGGGGGTGTCGGCCCACCGCCTCGTCCTCCCCAATTGCTTCCGCCTTATTCGAGACAGGACAACGTCACTATAGGAGAATGATAGCCTTAATTATTACGGCGAACCTCTCTCACTGGTCATAATAATGGCTGACGCCCGCTCCCCGTGAAATTGACAGTGACATGACAGGATGAACGTACATTGCTTCCGCTCGCTGACTTGCACCATGGTGGAGAAATATTATACACAGCTGCGTAAGGGAAAACCTTATGCACTGGACATTGTCCATTGTCTAAGGTATATTTGATATGAAAGACGTTTCAGGAATTGGTTCTACTGCAACTTCACGTGACTGGTTTCCATTATGTTGACAAAATGTTATTATTTGTCCGGCAGATCTGGTAGGAAGTTGTTAGCTAGTATGTAATTTAAAACGCCCAGTGTTTGATCCAAGTCGTTGCCAGCAGTACTGAAAATAAAAACAAGCCAGGAAATGAAAACCTTTCACCGGAAGACGAAAATAGAATCAACTACCAAAAGCCATTACGTATTTTCTGAAAGACATCACAGAAAAATTGAAATTACTTAATATAATATTAGTATAATAAACTAGTCATTTACTCAAACCTTTGGAAAATTAGTACGAACTCATGGTACGTGGTAAAAGGCGTTTCATGACAAGTCATGAATATTATTTATTGTAATGCCTGATGACCAACACCGGCCATGACCACGAGGATGGATGATTCTGAGAGAAACAGGTAGAGACAAGACAACGTTTACTCACTCAGACTGCAGATCCAAATGAACAGACATCATTGCGGCTACAAGTGACATAGGTTCTGCCCGCAGCTACTCCGTCGAGAGTCGACACCGGACTTTAGATTCTGGACTTTAGAAAACGCAATAATGACGTGGGACACAGTCGAAGCGATTCTCACTGGCACAAATTCTGTGGCCTACATACGTGCCCGGAATACGTACACGCGTCCGTCAAAAATTTCCAAAAGGACTTTGGACTTTTAACAGGATGACTGCTGAGGATGACTTGCGCAACAAACGGACGTCTCGTGAAATTAACAGATGAAATAAACAAATTACTTAGCTTCCTGTCTCTCCGCTCCAATCCGGCCACTCATCCTGTTATTCACATTAAATCAAAAATCACTGTTACTTTGAAATAAAGTTTTCCATACCTGGATCGCCAAAAAAACACATGCAGAAGACCACGATTGTTTCTTCACCGGCATAACAGCGTCAAATCTAAGTCAGGATGCTTGTGGTTTCACACCAGCAGAGTACCTGCAATGTCACAGCGGAAAAATTCGACAAATGTTAATATTTCATTTCAGTTTTTATTCTCGACAGTTAATCATAGGCCTGATCGCTCAATACGTATCTTTGTATATCATACAAAATATTTTTCCAAAACCCATCTTCACTGAAACTTGAACCCAGGACAGTTTTCCCGATTGTAATTTTTGCAATACCTCGTCGAAACAAACAAATAATTCCTGGCTAGGTTCTTCAATTCCGCTTAGGTACCGAACTTCAAAACCTTCTTAACAGAAACTCGAACCTAGGAAACTTATTTTTGGCTTTTGTCTTGTAATCTCCTAATTTAAATAAACAACTTTGTTCTTGTCGTAGTGCGTAGTTGCCGAGCTACAGGAATCACGTTTAGCAGGACCGGAGCTCAGCCAAACTGAAATGAACTTAACTGATAATAAACTAAACTCACGGCGTCGAGTATGAAGATGACTGTCTTATGGCATGTTTACTCATGGCCCCTATGTTGAAGCAACAAGTACCTGTGAGACGTCGGTAAACTTCTACCAGACTACATGAAGCAACAACTCAGAAGACAGCCATCTTTATCATAATAATATTTGCTGAAGAGTACAAATTATTTAGCTCCTCGTTTGGAAATTTTCTCCAGTTTTATGTCAGTTCTATTATATACTATAGTAAATATTGCTACGCGTTTTATCCAAATAATGTGTCGTGAATTAGCTAAAGTAATGTTAAAATACATGTAATTCACAACTAGTGCAATGTAATAGTTTCACTTCAGAACAACTGACTACATAGGTCCTTCCGAATAAGCACGAACAAGGTATATTTCTCGTATTGCGTTTGTTGGAGTGTTCGCTGTTTGATCGTGATGTCACGCTCAGAGCTACGTCCTCGTGTTATTTCCGCCTGTAAGTGATTGAGTATTCAAGAAGACTAAATTACAAAATCAATAAATATGGCCGCTCTAGTATGTTGAACTTAAGTGCAATGAGTTGTTCACGTCCATCATAACATGAATCTACAGTTTTCAGACGCTGGTATGTTCAGGAACAGAATAATAATTAATGGGAGTAAACTGTTTACTGCATTAAGTGATGAGTTACTTAAACAATATTAATTTTAATGACTAATGAAAATATGTGGTATTTCAGGTTCTTACGAGTATGACGATGGCTACTTCAATGTTGTTGCGCCGTGTAGTCTGGTAACATTTTCCGACGTATCATAGGAGCTTGCTGTCTCCACCGTACTGTTGATGGCGGCAGCAAATAGCTCTGAAACATCAGCGAACTTCTACAACCTCATCGCCCTGATGATGGAGATAGCAAGGATCTCTGATATGTTGGTGAACTACATTCAGGCTACACTGCCTTACAACCCAGAAGATAGCCATCTTTACGAAAATCTGTTCGCACGTAAGTAAAATACAATTATCTGCGACAGAACGCAAAGGGTACATGCACTTAATTGTTAGAAATTTATTTACTGAATGATTTATCAACTTATATTCTCGTTGCACAAGACTGTGTCCTATGTCTTGCTATCCCTGTGCTATTCTAGAGAAGGATCTTGCGTTGTAAAACTTTGAAATATGTTTCTTTATGATATGTGATAAACAATTGTTGTGCATAACATTTTCTTCCTCCGAAACACGCAATCAAAAGCATCTCAGAACTCTATAATTTGATTGGATATACCAATGTGTTAAACAAATTTGTCAATTAACAGCCTTTGTTAAAAGCAAGCCAATTCGAAATAAATAAACTGTGTGTAAAAATGTTCTTAAATGGGACTATCACAGTTAAATTAGTAGTCGTTGATTTTTTTAACCAGAAATTATTTTACTTATGTGATCAATAATATAAGAAACTTGGTACTCTGCCATTAATTTTCCAATAAGAGAAGGAAAAAATCCTAATATTTTAAAATATCTTTTATCTTCTGTTCCTAAAATAACTGCAAACACGAATTATTTCCTTAAACAGCATTTACCAGTTGATTTTTGTAATGGAGAGGTACCGAATTTCTCTGAGGTGCGGACAGAATTCATAAATACCTTCATATATGATTCAATTCTAAGGGTTAAATTGTAGCTCAGACAATCTTCAGTGCTTAAATCGTTAATTATATAGAGCTTCGTTCGTAAAATAATTTACGTTATTTTTATAAAAAAATATAATTATAAACAAACACGTGTCATTGTCGTTTCTGTTCATGTTGAATGTCGTATTATTTAATCAGCATTTCAGTATCTCAAATTTTGTTTGGTTTTAAATCTGAAGAAGAGAAACATTTTCACACCACAAAATACCTAATGTCATTACTACACAAGATTTGAGCTTGAAGTGAGTGAGTGAGTGAGTGATGGCCATTATACATCAAATGGGAGCGGAGTTACTGACACGCTATTATTATAGAACTCCGAGAGAACCTTTATTAAAAGTTGGATACACACACAGATTTCAACCGCCGAAGGGCCTGGAGGTCAAGTTGAAGCTCATTTTAAAAATAGGTAGTGGCTCATTCATATTTGGGCAGATTTGAAATCTGCAAGTTTCTTTATAAGCGAAACAGCTTGAAGGGAAATGAATAAAGATATTACATACATACACTTCTTTTTTCGCAGGGAATATGGTGTTAGACTGTTGCACACTTAACCACTGTAATTTCGCTGTGTGCTACGCCCAGCCTGGACGGGGTTAAAGTACAGCCTGCATTGTTTGATTATAGGAAATTTATACACTTCTGCAATAGCATGCGGTCTTCCATTACGTGTAATAATGTCCGAAGATTATTAGTACATTCCTTAACGATTATACTGCACCGGTACAGGATGAGTCAAAAGAGTGTTTACAGACTTTGTGTGCGTGTTCCAGGATCAAAAATAAGGAAAAAAATATTCCTATGAACTTGGGTTCGCAAATGTTTCATTTTCGAAATAATAGCTAAAAATGAGTTTCAATGAATTGACTTTATATCAAAGTGAATCCAGCATCCAGCAAAGATTTTCAATTAACGTTTAGGCAGGAATTATTGGCGACATGCTTATTGGTCCACACATACTTCCATCGTGTCTAAGAGGACCTTCATACCGGCGATTCTTTAGAAGACACTTGCCACGTCTCCTTGAAGATGTACCACTGAATACAAGAAGACAAATGTGGTTTATGCACGACAGAGCCCCAGCACACTTCTCCCATCGCGTCAGATATCATCTCAATGAAAAGTACCCTCAGCGATGGATTGGATGTGGAGGCCCAGTAGCATGGCCACCGAGGTCACCGGACCTGACTCCATTGGACTTTTATCTGTGGGGTTACTTGAAGTCCGTTGATTATGCAACACCCACAAACAATGAAGACGACCTATGGGAACGTGTGCAGAATGAATGCCAGACGATTCGAGGAAACCCTGGTGTGTGCGAACGAATCCGTCAGTCTTGTGTACGTCGTGTTCGTGCATGTGTGTGGAGAATGGAGGAACATCCTTTGAGCATCTGTTATAAAGATACATCCCTGTCCTTATACTTGGCAATAAATGCATACATTAAAAAAGATTTTTGGCTATTATTTCGAAAATGAAATATTTGCGACAACATGTTCATAGGAACATTTTTTCCTATTTTTGATCCAGGAACACGCACACAAAGTTTGTAAACATAACTCATCCTGTATATACATATAACCAATCCATTAGCTGCGAACTTATGAGATTTGAGGTTCTCACAGCGGTGAAGAAATTGATGTTGATCTTCTGGGTAGTAACGCCGTGTGGACTGAAGACAGATAAAGATTTTCGGTGAAACATGCTGTCTCCATCTTTTATGGGAATCGGAGGTTCAGTACCATTTTTACAGTCCGACATTGGTCTCTACCCGAAGACAAATGAATTCAGACCATACACTATTAACGATTTGTTAATAAAGTGCATTATAAACGTTCATAACAACCCACTTTGCAAATATCATCTATTTTCCTCTATTTAGATCATTATAAGGAATCTGTCGAAGTCATTGACCCTGTGTATAATATTAAAACATATTACTTTCTTGAAAGTGAATTTATGTTAATTTTACACCCATCCCGCGAACTGGAGAGATACCACTTGTCATCTGCCCGTATCCGGAAGCAGTCTCGTCCATCCGCATGCTTGGGACACGTCATGACGTGGGACACGGGATCTACTTTACATGGAGTGTGTGTCTGATGGTAAACGACTATGCAACAAGCGTAACTTTGGCGTTGGACATTAATGAAAACACTAAATACCAGTCTGCAAGAATATTAGCGTAGTATGACTCTTTAACTTTGAAGAATAAAATCATTTTGTGTTTAACAATAATGAAATTTATTGCAGTATTATCTTTGAAAGTCGCATTGAATGTACAAAATACATAAAATTTATTAAGGCAAGTTATGTATGACGAACTGTGGCTATCGTATTAAGAATAGATGTATATACATTGAACACGACAATTTCCGTGCATTTATAAATCCTTTGAGCACACCTACCTCCTTTATGCCCACTATTTACAATGCCAATTTATATTTTAAATTATAATTATCACCATCTTAACGTGGTAGTACTAATGAAGTGCTGATAGAGATCAAGTCACCCCACAAAAAATATCTATTATAAAATAAAACGATTTAGTATACTCTTATTTATTACTTTTAACGACACTTTCTCAGCTGCATAATTTACACCACATAATGAATTAGAAATTGGTTGTGAATAAATCGGCAAGGATTTTAAAGAGATCGTTTGTGACATACTTTAGGACAACATATTATTTTCTTGAAGGAACTGAAGAAATCACAAAGAAACATTAATGTACGTGATCTCTCGGACCGGAATCGAACCCATGACCTCCAGAATGAAATATGATGAACTGAGTCCAAATGACTTAATCTGTGTGTAATACTTTGTAGACTTATAGGTTTGTGGGATAGGTCAATTAATATAAATAAGATGTAACTTCAAATACAGTTTGTTACTAGTTTTATCTAGTTTAGATTAGGGAACAGTAGCGGATTGTAGCAAACACGTTAATGTTCATCACCATTCCGTAGAAGTACGAATATTTATTACTAGGGTTTGGATGTTCATGACCTAAAAAATCGAGAAATATGCATGCAAATATGCCCCAAAAATACCTAAATATGACCCAAAAAGACAAAATACGACCCAATTTGTTATGGAAAAATAATTGCTAAAATTAAAAAAAGCGTTTTATATTGCAATCATGATATTTATTTACATATGCATGTACAACTATTACATTACCCTGATTTCCTAGCAATTTTAATCAAAAACCTCATTCGCTCTAAGTTGTAAATACCTCGTTTTGGAACAGAATCAGATGTTTTGAACACGTGCTCTTATAAAAAGAAGAAAAATTTAAAAGAATAGCCTTTCACGCATATCAAATTCATTAATTACAAATTAATAAATAAACAACATTAAAAACATTACGTAATTTCTTCATTTTTTTCTTGGCAGCATTACAATATATAACGATGTGCATTTTCAAGGTCTCGAATAAAAATCTTCTTCGATTGTCGCTTAATATGCTCCTTTCGACATCGCACGACGTCACCGGAGCATATTTGAATAGGGTTAAATCATTGCTATTTAACGATTGTTCATCTTCTCCAAGTGTAGCTTTAGGATGTGGCTTATTTTGCACATTGTCGCATAACCATCATTTCGACACAGCACTGTATTAAGTTTTGATTCACAGTATCACCTATTTTGCCTCTTGCACTCTCGCACCCTAGACCCTTGATCAGCTCCAAACTTTCATGTAGATCTGCGCCAACTGCCTCTAGGCGAGAAATTGTAGTTGCTGTACCTCCATAGTTAGATTTCATATACGCCAGAATTCCTGAAAACTGCTGGAAAATAGTTCTTTAACGATTTTGATATAAAATGCCTCGCTCCTGTTAAAACTAACAATTTCTTCAATAACTGCTTAGTTTTCGCAGTAGTACTCAGCAGCATTGAGTCAGGTACCACATCGAGTGAGTACCGACTGAGGAGGAAGAGGCAATGAAGGTGCAAGTTGTTTGAATTTCTGCGCTCTCAATGGAGCTTTAACGAGCATTTGCTTAACGTTCGAAATAAACTTCTCGACTTCAGTATAACTACGTCTAATTTCTTCGGCATGAGACATGTTAAATGGACCATTTTTGGATAAAGCATTTTGAGACCTTTGGCAGCTTTTACCATATACGGTGCAGCGTCCGTTAAAATAGGAGGAGATTGTCTCGCTTAACGTCGCCTTTACACAAGAGTTTCATGACGTTATCGAAAAGTACAGCGATAGAGGAGTGGTTTACTGTATCAAGAAGGAATAAGTCACCAGGGCGGTCAGCAAAGATCGTGCCAATAACGACATTCGCTACATATCTACCACAGGCATCCGTTGTTTCATCAATCGAAAACCAAATCTTATTCTCGCCCATAGTAAATGTAATTCTTTTTAGAACATCTTCATAACAGGCAGGTACATAGTTTTTTCCTCAGTGTTGATTCGTCTGGAGTTAACTGAGTCGTGTATTTCTTCAAGAAAGTTTAGAACTGCTCATTCTTCACTTTGCTCATTAGTATGTTGGCAGACACCATCATTTCACACAGGTCCTTTGAAAATTCCGACGTTTTGTTTAATGGTGACGTTGTTGCAGTGTTGTCGAACAGAAGTCGTTGCTTGCTTTGATGATTGGTTTGTCGGCTCAAATAATTTTTATGTTTTGCCGTATTACAATGTTGTTGCACATTAAATCGCTTACCAGCTGTAACTTTAACTTCACAAAGTTTACAGAACAGAATTGTTCCATCAGAACTAAAATGTTCCTCGCCGAAATCTTTAACGAAACCTCTTAACTTCACACTTTCAGAACACTTCACTTTCAGCAACTTATCTAACTGAAGGATTCACTGTAAGTGCCTGAGAAATGTAGTTATAAGTAAGAATTTTATACCCAAAATATGCATTTTATCCTCAAAATATAACCAAAATATGCATTTAACTACAAATATGAACAAAAACACAAAAATGACCAGAATATGCGTTTATATGCAAAATAAATACAGTCCAATTGTGAACAGAATCACTCAATTAGTGTTTAATTTCAGTTTAGAATGAAAATAGAAGCCCCAATAAAAATATGACATGTCATGAACATCCGAACCCTATTTATTACCTAACTGTGTGAACTTTGCTTTATCATGGAGTCTGTCGCATTAATCTATGTATTGGCTTTATTAATTTTTCTTTAAATGTAAACCTTATTTAAGTTTTGTCTAAATCTACTATATTTAAAAAATATTTCCAAATACATGAATATTTTTAAACCTTTTTCTCCTCCCACTCTTTCATAAAACAGTTACAGTAAGTATATTTTACTAAGAAAATGTAATTAAGAACAGTGAGAATACTTATCAAATAAGGGTACTGTAAGAACCTCTAATTTCTAAAATGTAATTTACGTGCTCACAAAAACAGGCGTACAGAAACTGTGCGTGAGCTTGTTCTGTACCTGACTCCAGGTATAATTAACGCGTTCCATCAATCACCATTATACATATACCGAGCATCGCACACTCACTTCCTAATAATCCACAAATATTTGGTAATGAAAACGGTAATAATTCACGCACAGAACTCGACCCGTATATGACGCAGTAACACTGACTAACCACACGGCTGCCTAAAAAGGTTTAATGCTTTATATCAAATGATATAATGATTATTTGTAAAAGAGACGATGATTTGTATTAGAGAAACCAACAGAAACTGCCCGACAATGTTTTCTGGCGGTTGTTGAGTGAACTATGGTTACTGGATTACCATATGCATGGGTCAAAAGGGGACCAAAGCAAGATGGCGGAGCAGCATGAGAGCAGAATAGTTTATTGTTATGAGACGATATCTGGGGTTGGATAGGGAGAGGGAGAGAAATGTTATGAAGCTCGCCTTGCGAATTATTGTTTTCCAATGTTTATGACACTGTTTCGATTTCATAACTCCGTAGAGAGCCGGGCTTTTGAGTGCAAGTTTTTAATTTATCAGCAACTATATCAAGTTATACTGCCGAGATAGGCTGCCCCAGTGTGCGGCTGTCTGCATTCGAACGTTCTATAGGTCCCAGCATCTCTAAGCGAGCATATAAATTCGCGGCATGAATTAGTAGTGATCTGTATGAAATCTGAGGTTTTAGGGTGCTGAAAATTTAATAAACTGTAAGTGATATTTTGGGTTCTGGCACTGTGTAGTAATACAGGTGGCCACCAACGTTTAGGAGACTTCTTATATTTTTATTTTCAGGGTGTAAGTGAAGATGGAGACAACAGAATCATCCCAGACGTTAGAATTTTTACGTGGCTGTACGTTATTACAAATCACAAGATGATCTAAAATATTATTGATCTGTTTGTTTTACGTATTATGTAATAAATAGATGCTTTGTACTTTACGAGATTGCATAAGATAAAGATTGGTAATATCGTGATAGCAGCCATGTGTTGATACTGTGTTACAAATCTAACCACGACATTACAATGCGATATCAAGAAATATTCCATGCTCCGTTTTGACTTAGTTGCCTCTGCGTCCAGACCGGCTCTGGAGCCCACCCAGCCTCCTCTACAATGGGTACCCGGATCCTTTCCCGGGTGTAAAGCCGGCCGGGGCGTGATGTTGACCACTCACCCCCATCTAGTGCCGAGGTCAAGGAAGAGAGGAGCTATACCTCCTCTCACCCCAAGCGCCTGTAAGGCACGTAGTGGGACAAACGTTACTTTGTTTTGACTTAGTAGCAGAAAGTGATGGCTCATTAGTGATCAAAATGGATCCACAGAAGAAAGCACATGTGGATGTCCGGGATTCAGAGAACAAAAGAATGGGTGGACAAAAGAGGTTAGCATCTACAGAAGGTAGTAACATGAGTTTGATAAGCTGCATTAGTGTGTAACACAGAGGAGATCCATGGATGGGATGACATAAATATATCTAGATATTTTTATTACAAACGTTATTTTGGTCGAGGAAGGCTTAGGAAGTAGCCTTCATTGTTCCATATTTATGTTTCTTCCGCTAACATGGATGAGGGGAACTTAAGCAGAAGAGCGTTTTAACTTCAAAAATTCTGAGAGAGGGATAATTCGCGATAAGTGATGTTTATACACGTCAGTGAAGGTGTGTGGAGTGCCAAGGAGCACACTGACATATCATGTAAGTCGCCATGTAGCTGGAAATATTAAAGTATAAGCTGCCCCGTTACAAGCCATATAATCAGTTCTAAGCTTTTCTTATAGTGGTTGTATTGCTTTGGGAAGTGCATCTTAGCAGCGAGGCCAATTCTCGTCATTATGGACTCTGATGAGTCACATGAGAGAACTGACATTATAGCTTTGCTAGTGAAAATAAGGATAACATTAACAAGCCACCGCACTCATATTCTGCAACTGCTTGCTCTTAATATTTACAAAACGGTAAGGAAATGCGTAGACTAATGAACTTGGCTGTTAAATCGAGGAAACCTGGTCGGTTTTCCAACCAGAATGGATTTCTGTAGCTTACTTTCCCCATATATTACATGGCGACGTCAGCAACAAAAACATATACAATTTAGCAGTCATGTCCATTAGTTAGGAACACCTAAAGAGAACAAGTTGAAGATAACCAATTAAGGTCGAAACACTAGTGGATCTTAATAATCACTGAAACTGAAAATAAAAATTGTTGTGTAGTCGAACTGTCAACCTAACGTTGTTCAGTGATTATAGTAAATGGTTTCTTCAGCACTGTAAACACGCTGGGAATTGTGCACAGTTTATGAAGTGTACTGGAAGTGGCTGATATATAGAACTCACGCCAGATAGAGACAGTGATTAGGATATGTAGTACACAAAACGTAAAGTTGTCATTACTGTAGAGCATTTAACTTCATCCTGGCTAAATGTAGTAAACTGTTCCTTCTAACTTATTTATATTTCATCATAGCTAATGCAATTGAGAGCCTATATAAAGGTATTACCAAGGCACTATCACGATATATATTATCCAGTACTACTAGGTTCTCTCATTTATTTGTTTTTCTTAAAAAAATTAGTTTTCAGAACCCTTCGACACATTTCAGTATGTAGCACATAAAAGGATTAAAAAAGTCCCACTATACACCATGTAGGTGCCTGGGGGAGAGGTGGTATAGCTCCTACTCATTCTTGACCTCAGCACTAGATGGGAGTGAGTGGTCAGCATCACGCCTCGATTGTGCTTTACCCCTGGGAAAAGACCCCGGTACTCATTAGATAGGAGGCTGGGTGGGCCCCAGCACCGGTCTGTACGCAGAGGCTAGAGGAAAACCCTCTGTCCCCATCGGGGATCGAACCCCGGCTATCAAGTCCGTAGGCAGTCACCATACTGACTGAGCTACCCGGCTCATATGTAGTATATAACCTTAAGCAAATTACTTACAGAATAAATGATCTTGTATTAAACACTGTCAACAAACTTTCTTCCTATTGTTTAAATACCTATTACAGCTGGGCGCATTTAAGAAGGCACTGATATTTACTGTTGGCAATTTCAGTACTAACCTGGTACTCTTCTTCTCATGTTTACTTTTCACAAACTGCATGATTGTCTGCAAGTAACAGTTTCAAATTTATTACTTATTTCGATGAAATATATTATTGGGAACCTACATTAAAATCTCAGAGCTATTTAAATTTCCACTGTCTCCTTAGTTCACATGAATCATAAAATGGAACTTCACCAATCTTCAGAAAAATTGCTCCTGGAGTAACAGAAAACGAAGACAAAAATGCATGGAAAATGTCGGAATAATCTGTCAATGTAACAACACAAATTCGTCATAAAACTTTGGACTAATCTCCCGATTATTTATGATTTTCCAGCTGTATATATTCTGCCCTTTTGTAAGGGGTTCATTATTAATTCGAATTTATTGCTCAAGTTTATTCACACAAACTGATTCCTACTTACAGGCCTACAAATATGAAACGTTTGCATTTAAAACTTTGCTCTTGTCATTAAACATGTAGAAAATGATTTTTCGATATATGCGGCGATGTGCAAAGACGCACTCCTTAGGCGATGGCCGATCAACAAAACACAGAAGACTGTAAACTTATAGCCTGTCTGTGCCTCGATATGGTTTTAGAAGCGCAGTCTCAAGGTTCATGTTCTTCAGGTTCGTAGGGACCTGTCTCGTCACGTGATGTACAAACTTTTTAACCCGACTTTTAAACACCGACGATACAAGAGCTTAAAGCAATACGAACATTTGGAGTTCTGCTGATAAGCAAACCAGAAGCAGAACAATTTTAACAGAATTTTGAAAATCGGAGCCTTGTGGCAGGCGCCCAGAAATAATACTGCTCATTTTGCTGGAATCAAATTAAATGAAATAGCTGTGAATTCATGCGTGATAATGCTTTTTTTAATCAGCCACGTCGTTTGGGGAAAGGATATAAAAGCTCTTATAGCCATTCCCACACACACAGGAGAAAATAAAAAATGGCTGGCGATATTTCTCTTTTATGGAACAAATATTAATAACTTATGAATTTTATGAGTCCAACCGGACACCGCTACTGGATACAGCTAATTGAAAGACATAAAAAGTATTCCTTTTAACTGACTTAAAACACACAACGTTTCGCGTAGTTCTCTGTTTCAAAAGGACGCTTTGTGCCTGTTTGTTACAGTGTTCAATAGCGACGCTTTTATTTTAGAAGCAGTAGGAAGAACAGAGTACGCATGGCAGGTTGCCTAACAGGATTATCAGGGGGAAGGGTCAGCTGGTTGAATAATAATGATTTCTAGAGCAAAGAACTGTAAAAGAACAAAGCCATGTTCTGTCGTATTAATTTAACAAGTAAATATTATTATTCAGATGAAGGAGTAATATAATTCATGCAGGTTACTGTGATATCCAGATGTCAGGCTAGTCAAAATTTTGATTGTAACCTAATAGCGCCTTATTTGGAGACGACTGTCGTCTAAAATCTTGCGCCGTGCAGTCTTGTTGAAATTAACCGACGTTTTAGACTTACTTACTGATACCATCACAATGTATAGAAACTATACGGCGCAAGATCCCAGAAGACATCACATTCATATTCGCCGCCGTGGGGACCTTAAATTTCACGTTTTATTGAATTACATGTTTTTGAAAATATTGTGTCTCTTCTCTGAATCTGGGAAATAATCTAGGAAATAAAGCTTATTTAAATAAGGAGAATAGGTTATTGGTTTATAGTGCGTTTTGGAAGTCATTCATCGGACACTGTGTTATTTAAATTTATCTTCACTGTTCAATTATTTCTGTTAGACTTCATGTACTTAACTGTTTTGTAGTACATTTTTTAATCCGATGTTCTCATGTATGTCTGGATACTGATTTATAAACTTCTTCTCTGTGGATTCCATTTTTGCGTCAACTGAGTGAACTGTCGATACAATTATAAATATTGACGGCAAACAGGACTTAGCTGATAGGTTAAACAGTTTAGAATACAATAATCTCAAATACATAGCAAATTATGTTTGTAGAAATAAGGATGATAAAGGACTTGGAATCACTTTCGTGCGTTTCTGGTTTGTTGAAGGAACATGGCACTTTCTGGACATGAGTGATATTGTGCGTGTTTGTAAAAATTCCATTGTCTTGAGACCAGATAGGATCCCATGCTCTCCAAGCTAAACCGGAGATGAAAGGATATAGAGAAAACGTTTCAGGAAGTCGCTTGTAATTACGTCTGTATTATGAAAAAATATTTTCTGTTTCTTTAATCTTGTTCTCCATTAACCTTTTGCGCGGAGAAATTTTTTTTAAAGGCGAATTCGGTATGTGAGCAAAAACTCCGCTAAAAAATTATGAAGCACCCATGACGAAAAGTATAGATTTGCGACTGTGAAGATTAAGAAAATAAATCATAAACTTATATATTTCTCGACAGAAGGCTGTCTATTAAATTTGTTCTCTCTGCTTTCAATTAATAAGGTTATTACTTTTTAATTCAACGAACGTGACGACGCCTGTATTACAATAAAAATCATATTCTGTAATTTATGTAAGAACGGATTTTTATTAAATTATATTTCATTATTTTATTTTCAATTAGTTTAAATACAAGTTTATTTTATGTTGAATTAGTGCGCAATGAAAGGAAATTGTGCAAAAATAATTCAGCCGGTTGAAGTCTTCAGTAGTTTGTTCATGCTCGTGTATTATTATTGTTATTATTTGCTAGGAACTTAATAATAATAATAATAATATTTTTACAGTATTCGCTTCATTTTCCTTGTGCTGTATCTGTAATTGGCCATCTGGCTGTTGATGCAGCACACTTAAAATAAAGAATTTAATTATATCACATAATTATAGTTGCAGTTCTTCATCATGCCATTGTATTTTCTGTGTTTATTGAGACATTTAATCGAATTCATGTTTTAAAATGGTCATTTCTTACACATATACCAACTTTGGAGGTGTTTCAGAAGTACGCAGGGACTTTTCTTCTGTAGTGTAGTTTCGAGTGCTGGCTTGTTTGGAAGATTTTAATGCCTCTGATATCCTAAGCCGGCTAAAGTTAATTCGCATCCTCACAGAATATCACTCGGAACCCCACAGAATATTCTCCGCGCAGATATATCTTTAGCTGTCAAGTGGTTTCTGAATATATTCCCACAAGAATATACAGGGCGTTCACTGATACAATTGATTGCAGTCGTCGGTTCCCGGCTTAAACTCCATGACTCACAGCCTAGCGCTAAACGTTTTCCCCAGTACGACTCAAGCGTTGCTCCACAGAAACACAATCTGCCCACCTTCTTGTAGCTCGTGCTGGGAGCCGGGAAGTGTCAGTTGTGTTCAACTTTATCAGTAAACGCACTGTGTTATGCTTGTATAGAAAATTACAGTGTGATCTGAATTTATTAATTAATTAGTGGGGGCAGAATCTTACACAAACAGTTGATTTTTACTCGGAAGTTTATATAAATTTTCCATTTCCAAGGGAATGGCTGTAATAGTTACCTCTTTGAAAAGGGTAAAAAAAATTTAACATCTGTACCTATAGCAAATAATAATGTCAGAATTAAAATTAAAGAATAATAAGTTGTTTTACAGTAGGCGTTCATGTTGAAATAATGACGGTCATATTCAGAGAACTAAAAGCTTCATGTGGACAGGTGTAAGCTATTAATAGAGAGTTAGGTTTACATCCGGAGATCATTTGAGTTCATTAATCAAACGTACCCAAGATGAAATATTATTTGATAGGTAGCAGAAACTCATTAAAATATACATAGACACTGAACATAAATGGGTCCACGACAAACAGGTGTAACGGCAATAGTGCATTACTCTTGTACAATTCACGAACATTGTCATTTTTTATAGATGAATCTAAGCCGTTGTGCTAATAGCAGATTACGACGCAGGATACAAACAACGGAAGCGCTCTGTCTTGGTTGTGTATTTGGATAAAATGGAGAAGGTAAGAAATGTGTAGTTAGTTGACGTCTGCAACTGTAATTAAGGGGGAGCAGATAAGATTAAATTATCCGATAGAATACGCTATAAATCAGTTATAAGTGCTCATGGGTAGGAAATATCAAATGAATACACTATGGTTCGTAATATTTTCAAATGAGTAAATCATAAGACTATAATATACTGGGATATTAGGATAATGGGAACGACCCGTTCTTTAAGTGCCTGAGCACTGCGGGTCCCAACTTTTCGTTTGCTCGATCTATAGACATTCGGTAGGACTCCTTGGACGAGGGATCGGCCCGTCGCAAGGCCACTACCTGTACACAGGTCAGCACAACACAGAAAAACGCGGACAAACATCCATGGCTTGAGTGGGATTCGAACCCACGCCTCAGACCGCGCGGCCACTGCGGACCCCGACTGTAATATACTTGCAAATAATATCAGAACTTTCCCCGTTTTTTATGTAAGCGTTGCAGTTATAGGGTGCGTATAAAAAAACTACTTCTAGTCTGCTTCTTAGATTTAGGCACACAAGGAAAACTTAATGATATAATATCTTAATGTATCTATGGCATGTCACATTATGGTCAGTCTTCATGAAAGTGGGTATGAATGATAATTCACAAAATACCCACTAACTAACTAACTAACTAGATGGCTTACCGAACCCGAAGGTTCATCACCGAATTAACCAAAGCCCTCCACCGGACCCTGTCCTGGGCCAACAAAATCCAGTTTCCTTCAACTCCTATCTCGGATAGATCCCGCCTGAGATTATCCTCCCATCTACGTCTAGGTCTCCCCAGCGGTCTCTTCCCTTCAGGTTTCCCAACCAGTACCCGGTGCACACCTCTTGTCCCATCCATGCGCGCTACATGTCCCGCCCATCTCACTCTTCTCGACTTAATCACCCTCACAATACTGGGGGAGCAGTACAGATTTTTAAGCTCGTCATTGTGCAGTTTTCTCCACGCCCCATCGTCTTCCCTCTTAGGCCCGAATATCCTCCTCAACACCCGATTCTCAAACACCTGCAATCTGTGTTCCTCCCTCTGAGTGAGAGACCATGTTTCGCACCCATACAAAACAACAGGCAAGATTATTGTTTTGTATACTTTAATTTTCAGGTTCTTAGAAATCAGATTTGAAGACAAAATATTTTGAACTGAGAAGTAGCAAGCATTTCCGGAATTTAGTCTCCTCCTAACTTCCTCACAAGTATCATTTTGATTTGTTATTGTTGTTCCCAAATATTTGAACTTTGTAACCCTTTCAAAGGATTTATTAGCTACCCTAAGATAATTTTGCCCGCCTGTCTTCTGATGACGAGATACTAACATGTACTTAGTTTTTTTCTGAATTTACTTCCAGCCCCACTTGTCTACCAGCCTCTAGTAAAACTTCTGCGTTCCTCTTTATTGTATTTATATCGTCCCCCAATAAATTAACATCATCAGCATATGCCAATAGCTGATGTGTCCCGTTCAATTGCAAACCCTCCTGCCTACCTTGGACCTTCCTGATGGCGTATTCTAGCGCAAAGTTAAAGAGCAAGGGAGACAAAGCATCTCCTTGTTTTAGACCGTTCTTGATGAGGAATGTCTCAGATACATATTTACCTACTCGAATTTTGCTGCAGGTTTCATTTACGCACATTTTTATTAGACCCACTAGCTTCTTTGGTATACCAAATTCAATAAGAATATTATATAGCACTTCTCTCTTCACAGAGTCATAGGCTTTTTTGAAATCTATAAATAACTGATGTACAGTCCCACCGAACTCCCATTTTTTCTCTAGTATCTGACGAATGCAAAAGATCTGATCAATCGTTGATCTGTTTCGTCTGAACCCACACTGATGATCCCCAATAGTTTCATTCGCATATGGGGTTAATCTTGCCAAAAGAATGTTGGATAGAATTTTGTATGAGGTTGATAGCAGCGATATTCCTCGGTAATTACCACACTCAGTCTTGTCCCCCTTCTTATAAATAGGAATAATTATGGATTCCTTCCATTGATGTGGCATCTCTTCCTTATCCCAAATTAACTGAATAAGCTTATGGATCCTCATATGCAACCCTTTGCCACCTGCTTTAATTAATTCGGCCGGAATCTGATCAATTCCTGGAGATTTATAACTTTTCAACTTCCCAATGGCTAGTTCCACTTCATCTAAGCTAGGTTCTGGCACCAACAGTTCAGCTGTATGCATTTTAATCTGTCTAATATCACCAGTATTATGAACATTTAAGAGCTCGCTAAAGAAATTTTTCCACCTATTCACAATTTTTATTGGATCTGCAAGCAAATTGCCACTATCATCCTTTACCAAATTAGTCTGGGGTTGATATCCTTTCTTAAAGTTATTAATGCCTCTGTACAGGTCTCTGATGTTTTTTTCCTTATTATTTGTCTCAAGTTCAGCAATTTTGCCCTTCAGGTATTCCCTTTTCTTAGTCCTAAAGGTTCTACTAGCCTCACGTCTCACGTTACATAGATTATCCGCATTTGTTTTGTTTGGGTTCTGCAACCATTGAAATTTTGTTTGCTTCCTTCGATCTATTAATTTTGAACATTCTTCATCAAACCACGGTTTATTTTGCTTTCTCCTGTAGTATCCTAGTTTCTCTTTTGCTGAAATTTTGATGCAGTTTCTGACATTTTCCCACTCCCTGTTGATGTCCACACTTTCATTATCCTCATTTGTCTCTAAAATTTGAAACCTATTCGAAATTTCAACTTGATATTGTTCCTTTGCCTCTCCCTCACTTAATTTTTTCAAATCAAATCTTTCTGTGTCAAAATTTTGTTTAGTTCGTCTACTTACTGAAAGCCGCTCCCTCACTTTTGCTACCACCAGATAATGATCAGTGTCGCAATCTGCTCCTCTGAATGATCTCACATCAATTACATTTGTCTGCCTTCTCTTATCTACTAAAACATGATCTATTTGATTGTGTGTTCTGCCATCTGGGGAAGTCCAAGTGTATTTATGAACATCACGGTGTGGAAATTTTGTACTTTTTACAATTAAATCTTTTGACGTAGCGAAGGTCACTGCTCTGACGCCATTATCATTACTAAGTGCATGGAGACTCTCGCTGCCTATTGTGGGTTTGAAGACATCCTCCCTCCCAATTTTTGCATTGAAATCTCCTAGCAGAATTTTCATGTGATACTTGCCAAATGTATCAAATACTGATTCCAATTCTTCATAAAAGCTATCCTTGATATCATCGCTTTTGTCTTCAGTTGGGGCATGAACATTAAGGACAATGATGTCGCACCAACGTCCTTCCAAAATTACGTAAGACAACCTGTCACTAACAAATTCTACTCTCTTAACTGCTGCCCTAATTCTGCTATGAACAAAAAAACCCGTCCCTAGCTGATGATTGTCATTCCCCTTTCCATAGAAAAATGTAAAATTGTCCACTGGGATCGTGCCCTCCCCCTCCCATCGCACTTCCTGCACTGCCACTAAGTCTAACTTATAATTCCCTAATTCCCTACACACTGATTTCAGTGCCCCAGCCCTATAGAGGCTCCTAATGTTCCAGGTACCAAATCTCATGTCCTTTTTCAATTGCCGTGGTCGTGCCAAAGAGTCCGTCCTGATCCGAGGCTTGGTTGATTTTTTCGTAACACATATTTTTTTTAAAGGTGAAAGGTTGTTAGCCCTACACCCAACCCCCAACCTGGAGGACCAGGGTATCACTCTTAGTCTAGCGCATCTCCTTAGACCTGTCCGGCTTGGGTGACCCTACCATGAGCCGAAGCTCAGGCCGGCATAGCCCTAAGGGTCATTTGAGCACGCAAGCCTCCTCACCCGGCAGATTGCCTTCGACAAGGTGGTGATACCTTCGAGAAGGACAAAATACCCACACAAACACAAATACAGGTTTTGATACTGAGACATTAACTCACACCTTTGGCAAGTTGTAACACTGACGTCACTCAGCAAGTGATTTTCCAGTGCAATAATTGCTCTTTTATTATAGGTTTTCCGTTTGTCTCGCCTTTCTAAAAATTCCCTTCTAATGTATACTATATAATTACCGGACAATTAGCAAAATTAGAACCCAATATATCATGATTCAAATTATCCAGAAAGATTAAAGATGGATTATTTTGTTCCGCCGTATGACCTATTATTCGTGTTTTAATGACTTGAGAATCATGCATGGCGAATAGTGAAGATAAATTTATATTTCGCCGTCTATAAATCTCCGATCCATCATCGGTAGTGTCAAACGAGCGATGCAGAATAAATCTGCTCGCACGCACTGCGAGAGACGATCCTATCCCTTCAGAACTTGAAAATGAAACAGCGCACAGGTAGGATTGTTCGCGGAGCCTTCGTTTCATGGAGACGGTTGCAGGGTTTTTTTATCGTCATATATTTGCTGTTGTCTCCGTTACTAATTTATGCCGCTGTACTTAGACCGGTCTTTTTATTAAACCAACAGCTGGTTTTACAAAACAGGGCCCTGAGGAGAATTCAAAGATTTAATATGCGGTAACAGAAGACTGAAGACAATTTTAAAATTAGGAACTTTATAATTTGTATTCTTCGTCAAAAATTGTTAGGACGATAAAACTGGACTAGCGGGTTATATAGCACATATCAGAGAGGGAAAACATACATAAAAATTAACCAGAAAACATGAAGGGAAGAGATTACTAGTTAACAATAGGATTAGATTTGTTATATAAACGCGTTTTTAAATAGGCTGAACTAAATTAATTTTGCTCAGAATAAGGGCCCATAGCGGGTTCTCACGAACAAGATAACACGCTTTTTGGTTTCATAAAATTGGGGGTAATTTCTTAACTACCTGAGCTGAGTGACATTTTATTTCTCAAGAAGGACTCTGTTGCATGGAAGTACTTAATTGTCTTTGTTACAAATTTATACGTGGCTAAAAACATTTGTCCCTGTATTAAAACAGAGGTTTTATTTAGAGTAGTGAGTCAACTGTAGTAATGGTTTCAAGTTGAAGTGTGCTAGTTATCCTTTCCCCCATTTCACTGTTGAACTGATTTATCGATTTTAACGCAACTGTGTAAAAAGCTAGCTAATCCATTACTCAAAGATCTTAATTTATTTATTATTGTTTTTAAATACCAAATAAGGTTGTATTTAGTTTTGTGGCATGTTAATAAGTACATTAAGTTTAATTAAATATAATTGGCTCTTTCCGTTCAACAGAGATTTTCCTGCTCAGTTGGTCAAGAATATTTATGCTTTTCGTGGGACCAAGTTCTATTACCATGTTTATCAGAGTAAGCAAATGAGTTGTAAACTGAGTCAGATAAAAACATTTTACACTCTTTTTTCTTCAAATTCGTATTAATGTTGTCCTCACATCTATGTCCAGGTCTCTCAAATGACGTCTTTGATTTCTACATTAATACTTTGTAGGCATTTATCTTCTCTCTCGTGTCTTGTTCCTTGATTCGATTACTCCGATTTTTTGTTGAAACCTGCGAATTAAGAACCCTCTCGGTGTAAAGGTCTGATTAAATTGGTTAAGAAATTTTATTTTCGCTAAAGCAACAAGAAAACTTCAGATTTCGTGTTTCAAAGTGCAGTAAACCCAATTTTTTGGGCAGAAAATCTGTAGCCTTTTGACATAGCATACCACGTCTATTTAATGTGACGTAGAAAAGGAAAAACAAGCTAAATGCCTCCTCACAGGTAAGAAGTGGAATCCAGTCATAGTAACTCAGAGGTAGGGTATTTTAAGAGCCTATAGTGAAGTATACCCTTAAGTTCCCAAAGTGGCAACATCGCAGATGGACGAAAGGAAATTGGAAGGAGAAGCGACTGAAATAAGAGAACATGTCGCCAAGTGTTGAGTTGTGTTTTGCCCTACACAGGGGGCGGCAAGCTTCCAAGGCGGGTCACTTGAAGCTTTTATGCAGAGCAAACAGTCAAGGGCTGAGGAGGCGCATTAGCGTGTGTCTGCTGAGCTACTGTGCGCTTTATATACACAGGCGTGGCCTCCAGAATCTCGTAACTACCTACAAAATGGTTTTGGTATCCAACAGTTTGGTTAGGATCTTTTACAGACATTATTAAATATTATAGCACCGCCATGTCTGACTCCATATAAGCTATTAACCAATGTACATTTTCTTCTGCTTCATTAACCGTTGTTAGATTCGAGGGATAATGTACGGTCTCAGTTTATTAATTTTTTCTGCATTTGTGACTTTTATCTTTATTTTTTAAACAAAACATAAGACAAAATATTATGAACTAACTAGTAGCAAGCATCCGTCTTATTTAGTCTGTTCTTAATATCCTTGTGAATAATATATTTACTATAATTTCTTAAGAGAAAAACTAGTTTGATTACTAAGTAGGTCACAACTGCTTTCAGATCACTTAACAACCGGTGTTTCCAGCTTGAAGCGAGCCGTTACATCTATCGTGTTAAGAAATCGAATAGATTTGAATACAGATGAAAAGATAGTAGAATATGTGTTAATTGGTTACAAGGAAGACAACGTAATTTAAAAATAATTATTAGCCCATGCGTCAATAATCTTTAAATTAAACACAAAGAGACTTTTCATCACATGTTGTTTAATTTTCAAGCTCTAGTTCTCCTTCTTATAGGATCTTGGTAATAACCGTAAAAAGCAGTAAACAAACTACGAACTACTTAAGAGCAATTCCTAGTTTACTATGTTATTATTTTTCACACACATGCAACATACAAAGTTGTAATATTGTATCAAAATATTTTAATAGGCTCATTAAAAATTCAATTCAATTCAAGTGCTTGACAACAGCCAAATAAGGCCAATAACAGCCAAGCACTGACAACTGTACAGGATAAAATATAATAATAATTCAATTCAATTCAATTAATTTATTTACGTGTTTGCCAACAGAAAGAAGCCAATAACAGGCAAACACTGATAATACGTAAAATAATAATGAAAAATAATACACAAACAGATTAACTAAACTTATACATGTACAGTATTAAATATAACTGCCAAGTACAGGCAAACCCAAAATAGAAACAATATTAACACAGAGCAAAAAATGAAGAAATATAAATAAAAACAAATAATCCACCTAGGGAACACTAATATAATTGTAAAACTTTAAAGAATATAAAAAAAACAGATAACGAAGCTAGATCATCTACAAGACAATCTATCTAGATCATTTCCCTTGTTGAGAACGTTCGCTCAAGGGAGACAATAATAATAATAAATGTAAAACATTACAAATACAAAAACAAACAAACAAATTAAACTAGTACGTATAATTTTAAGTTATATTGCGGGGACATTGGCGTAAAACACTAATAAATTCTTCACGTCAAATTTTATTCAGTTACCCAGGCTTACTTAAGACAAACTAGAAGAAGATAGGTATTAGTCTACTAATCATAAACTGGAAGACATACGTTGAGAATATGAATTTAGTGCCACATGCAATTAGCTTACTTTTATATAAGACAATTTTACATTCTTGAAGGATATATTCTACTTTATCAATGTAGTGGTGAGTTATCTTCGTTCTTTACTTTTATAATAATTATGAAAAAAAGAAAGGAAAAATTCAGTCCAAACTTTAAAACGACTTTATTAGATTTACCCCCAGATATAAGCTTAACCATTGGCCAGGGTGAAATTAAATTTGTACTGAAAACCGTTTACAAGCGATTTGATAAAGTTGAAATTTTGCACAGTAATTTCTTTTCTCATTGATTTCTTGTAGTGAGATAAACAATATAAAACAATATCCCTCTTCAGAAAAATAAATTACTACCCAATCTCTTTCCCTTCCCCCTTTTCCCACAAAATTTATCTCCGTAGTTTATATAGGAGGCAATTTTCTGTTGGTTCTTGCAAGCGAGGCATTTCCCTTCGTTGGCAATAATTTGCACTGATAATAGAGACATAGTACCCTCTCGCCCGGTTTCCACACACGGTGAATGTGCTACTTGGCTACTGACATTACGGTAAGGCTGCTTTATGGTGTTAATGTGCTATATTAGCTTCGCTGTATATTACACACAGCCTTTGAGAAACATAAATTGTATTTAGTCCCCATGCTCTTATAATATTGTGGAGTAGATGTAATAGATGCCGCCACGTGGTGTGAGATTCTGCTACCATGTTTTTACTCAGACTAGAGTTCATTAAATCGACTCTTATGACAGAATGTCAAGTCTTAAGGATTTCACATTATTCGAGTATATTTAAAGAAAAATGTGATTGTATTCTGGAATGTTGCCCCATGTTGACTGGTAGAAGTTTCCCGACGTTTCAGAGGTAATTGCTGTTACCATCATCAAAGCAATTAATACTCAGTTCCGAACATCACGTGAATGATCAGTTTGCGGTGGCATTTTGAAGGAAGTGAGTACACCTTTTTCCAGCTAAGATAACAGGCAGTAAAAATAAATTCTCTTTTCCTTCCTCTTGTCTTAAAACAAGTGTCAGATTTGTAACTGTTCTGCAAACGTATGCCGCTTTCGTTCTCATAATGTCTCTGTAACTGAAATTCTATCATCTTATTTAACTGTGTAAATACACAGATAATTGCTCTCAACACTTATTTACAAGCAAACGGACTTGATAACTGCGGTCTGACAAAAATTATTGGCACTAGTCACACTGCAAAGGAAACAATGCTTTCTTCATGCGTTGTCCGTGAAATTGCTCCTGACTGTTACAATAAATATTCACCCACCCTAAGGCATATGTACAGAATAAACTTAAGCAGCATCTATAACTGTAACATTAAATGTTATTTATTTGATAAATATTTACCAATATGACCCTCTAAATCGTTACCGCTGCTATTTCCTTATCCAAACATAAACAAGAACAATAATATGAAATGACACCGGATGAGGGACAAGGTTATGTAGCTGTAACAGCAGTTAACCTTATACAACTTGTTTACATCGTCTCTCATATTACCTGAAATGTAGTAATAAAAGTGGGCAAGTAAAATCTCGTTCTTCCAGCCTGTGGCTTAACCATTATAATCACTGAGGTACTCTGCCTCTTCTAGAGGAAGACAAAATCTTAAATCAAAGTTGTACAAAGTGGAATTGCATTCTACGTCATCTTTATATATGAAGAGAAAGTATTTGTCTAAAATTATAAAATCATGCGTACAAACAAAAAACTGTTTACACTTTGAAAAAACACTTACTGCCAAAAGCGTCTCGACCTCAAGAGGTTATCATTAGTATCAAAACAATAATTAATTAAAAACATAAGATTTATAAAACCATGGTTTGTTATAAAGCACTGATAATAAAAGTTCGCACTTTATAAAACCATACTTTATGTAATACCACACTGAACTTTTAATTGCACATGAGTTGGTGTGTTATCTAAACTGAGTTACTTAGCTTAATGTCCACTCGCCTAAGTTGAGGTTTTCGTTGTTGGTATACGGTGAGCCGTGGTTGCGTTGTCTGTGCCTGGATTGTGAACTTCAACGTTGCTTGGGTATTACTGTCACTTTTAAAAAATGTGCAGGCTTTATAATTATTCTGACCAACCAGTGTGGCCATCCACTGCATACGAAATTTAACTTGTTTCTGTTTACTTGTCAAATAAGACATTAGAGACGTGGGTTTCTGTTTATTTATGATGTTTAGCTTTTTTCTAGTTTTATAGATGTGGAATTTTTCTAAAATGTCAAGAATTTTGCCGTTTTGTCCAATGCTTGCCCACCAGAACCTTGCCTGCATTCATTTTCTCTCCCATATGGGCTTCAGGCCTTGCCAATCTCATCCTCTTTGGCCAGATCAATCTAATCACATTTAACGAGGAGTACAACTTATGAAGCTTTTCATTATGCAACTTTCTGCAACCTATTAGTAATTCATCTCTCTTATGTCCAAATGTTCTCCCCAGCACCCTGTTCTGAAACACCCTTAATCTGCGTTTTTTCTTTAATGTCAGAGACCAAATTTCACACCCATACTAACTTCAGGCAAAATTATAATTTTGTATTTTTTAGTCTTTACCTTATTAGACAGCAGGCGGGAAGACAAAAGGTTCAGAACTGAACAGTAAAAAGCATTACCCTAATTTTATCTGCTCTTAATTTCCTAGCATAAAAAGTTGTATTTATGACTTTTGCTCCTAAATATTTTAAGTTTGCCACATTTTCAATGGATCCATTAATTAACTTTATGTTAGACTTTTGCCCTACAATCTAGTGATGATACATCACCATATACATTGTTTTCGCGTTTGCTTCTAGACCAACCTCCTTACAAGCATCAATTAAAGCTTGTGTGTGCTTTTATGGTATTTATGTTATCCCCCAATAGATTTACTTCCACAGCATAAACCAGACGCTAATGTGTCCCACGCAATTTAACCCCCACCTGGTCTTCTTCCTAATTGCGTATCCTAAAGCAAAGTTGGAAAGAAATGGCGATAAAATATCTCCTTGTTTTAGACATTGTATGACTCGTTTTCTATTCAAAATTGTCTAAGTGTTTACTTACCTATACGGACTTTACTGTAGATTTCCTTTAAACACATTTTAATAGGCCTAACTAGTTTCATGGTTATACCAGTCTTAATTAGAATACTGTACAGTTACTAAACCACTTATTGAAATTTTTGAATAGCTGATGTAATGTCTCATTGTACTCCCATTTCTTCACTACTATTTTATAAATACATGAAATCTGATCAGTAGTTGACATATTACGTCGAAACCCTGATAATTCCCAATAAATTCGTCTACGTATGGACTTTACCTGGGGAGAAGAATGTTGCACAAATGTTTGTGTAATGTTGATAAGTGTCATGCCTCGATAATTACCACAATTAGTTCTATCGACTTTCCTGTAAACTGCTACAATAATAGACTCTTTCAACTACAGGGGTTATACTTCCTTATTCCAAATATGGAGTTATGGATCTCAGAACTTTATGTATCACCTCCTACATGAATCAGATCTGCCGGAGAAGTTGGTATGCGCTCAGCTATTCAGTAAAATATATATTTTTCTTACGGACGCAGCCACTTCATTGCATATGACATTTCGTCCAAAACGGGAACCTGTAAGATATTGAATTATGAATGTCACATATTTTCGCGATTTTCTTGATCAACGCAATATCTCAATACACTACAATTTATCATCCAGTTCCACAGCTTCATCATCCACAGACATTCAGGTTCTTCCCTCATTATTAAACAGTATGTTACTCTATCAATTATTACTTTTTATCTATTTGTTTTACTATTAACTGCAGTATTTTGTAGCATCCGATGATAAATGTTGATGTGAACATAATGGTGGGTAGGATAGAACCATGAATGAAGCTGCCCTGACCTGTTTTGTGCTGTTACTCCATCAATAATCTATAGGAACTGGCTCAAAAACATTCTATCGGTATAACCAGTCCGCGGCTTTAATTTAAACCGGAATTTATTCACGTGTCCGTCGTACATTTTGCCAATGACCCTCTTGGTTTCGTTCTGTTCTTAGTATGTTTGCATCGTTCTTTAAAGCAGCAACTTGCAAGGGATATTCTTTCGCCTTTTCTCGTATTGTCCACAGTCCTATAGTTTTATTAATTATCCCTAGTTCACACTTTGGCAAACATATTTGTACACACCTGCGTATGAATTAATACACTACAGTTTATATTTATAATTAATATATAACTGTATTTCTGCAATTTGAATTTTACTGAAATTTTCAGTGAACGTGCCTTCATAACCTAATGGATTATTGCTCAGTCCTGTAGTTCAGAACCAGAGGGCGTAGGAGTGAAACCCACGGTGTTCTCAACATTGATATAAAATGAAAGTTTCTTGCTTCCCATTGCATTAACTCAGAGGAAACGAGCTCACGTTAGAGCCCATTATGACCAGCGGGTGGTGAAGTACACCCGTTGTGGGCAAGTTCAATATTTACAATTTTGTAAGGATGTTTAAGAGCCAGTCTAAATGAGAGAATCATATTGCACAGATTAACATACCAGTTGCGTTGATACTACTATCACTACCAAACGAAGGTAAATGTACCTACCTCATTTAATTTTTTGTAACGCTGCATCTCCACGTATAATTCCCACTACGCGTAAGCTCATTTCGTTGGTCTGACATCTTGACTTCGCATATAGAAACATCCATGCATCAGCATGGATCTTAGAACAATGGAGTTGGAGGATGTGAACTTATTCATCTAGCTCAGGATCGGAACCGCTGATGGACTTCTGTACACAGTAATGAAAATGTGGGTTCCATCAAAGGCGAAAACATTTTGACTGACAAAGCGTCTCAAGAAAGACTCAAGAAGTTAGTTATTTTATCGGAAATCAAACTCTGTCAGTTTAATTGATACCATGTTACTTTTAAATTACAGCATCATAAAGCAAAGCAATGAATATGTAGGAATGCACAGGGGCGAAAGAAGCCATATTAACGCTAACAGTTAGCCTCCCCGCTAATGATTCGGAAGCCATTCACAGAATTCTTCCTTTGTTAAAACAAATTGTTCTCGCTTCAGTCTTTGCTTGTTGAAGAGACGGTAGACGGCACACCTATAAAATATTATTCAGCTTTCCTTTAAGGTTTGTCGTTTTCTTCTACCTTTTTACCTTACTCTTAATTGGTCGTTGAATTTTACGAGTTTGCGCCTTGGTGAATGTGTTTTACAAGACTCAGGCTCCTAATGAGCTTCATAAAACCATGTAGGCACTTGGCAGGAAACAAAGTTGTACTATTGTCCCCTCCCTAACCAACAGCTAACCATTTTCCAAGGTTGTGTGTTTCCTACAGCGAAACATACAAAACTGTTAAAACCAGAAAAATTTTGGGTCAGGCAAAGCCTAAAGGAAACACAATCAAAAAACAGTGATTGCCCATGGATATTACATGCCTGGTCTACCTTTGAAGAGTTCCAGAGAGGACAAATACGTTTTATGTCCTTCAGAGATTGTATAGTTAATTCCAGGGTTTTCTTAAACAGTTGATAAAATTATCTGCTTGTGAAGTAATTCCACTCTTCTCAGAAAATCAAAAGCGCGTGGCCGTGTTCCCAAAAGCTCAACATTAGACCTTACTGTGAGGCAACTGAATCCAGTCTTTACCCTCGTAACTTGTACAAATCAGTTTAATTGTAAATTTCTATCCAGCTGGTCGTAGGCCTCCATTCCTGTTAGGTATTTCGATCACGGTTCTGAATTAATTTTTTATTACTCATGAATGCTACATGTCATCCCCCTTTAATTTAATCACCGTAAAATAAGAATTTGATTTCACAAACTGTCAAATGCCCACTACATGTTGCAGGTTTATGATAAGCGTAACGCAAGCATTATGATTTACCCCCATGTTTTGGAATGACGTCATCTTCAGATTTCACAAAATTCTGACGATAGTACGTATTTCTTTGTACTCTGTTAAATTTTTGCCACGTTCAATGTTTCACAAACACGTTTTACTTCTTACTTAGATCCATATTTAGCGATAAAAACTCACCACTTCCTGAAAGGCCTTCCATGTGTGCTTCGTCACATTGAATACATGAAACGAATGTAATTAAATTTTTATTATGTTGTCTCGCACTGGATGTTCTCAGTAATCTCACTCAGTACCTTGCAATGAGGACTTTCTGACAGCAATATTCCCAGGTAGCGAAACAGATCTAAAAGAAGCTGAAATATCATGTAGTAATTGGACTGAAAGTCTCAGTCCGTAATGAGTATTGTTCATCTTACTGGGCTTATTGCATCATGATATTATTCTGCTAGCGGCCACATATTCACATATTTTAATCTTGTCTTTCACTGCACTAACACGAAGAACGTGCGAACACATGAAGCAATGTAACGAGTTCGGGTCTTTTATAGTATTTTCCAACGAATACAAATGATTCATGCTACAAAGAAATTAAGAACTAGCATACAAAGGTAACAGCATAATCAATAATTACTATGTTGTGTTGTAGACCTGTGTGACAGGTCCACGATTCATGTCAGTATAAAAACCACGTCTTCAAAATATATTTTTTAAAGTTATATTTTAGAAACTTCTTCTCAAATGTCGGGTCCTCAAAGTGAACACCCTACTCTTTAAGGGATTAAGCAAAGTAAATTTCTGTGCACGACTTACAAGTCTAGTTCATCATAATATCTTTGATTACACTAAACGAACAATACTTTACTAGCTGTATGAATTATGAAATTCCACAATATGCACTGCTGTCCATTCTCTAAATCTTGGATCTAAATATTTTGCTTCATATTTCTTAAAATGTTTTGTTTTGGGAAGAAAAATAATATATAAAATTTGCATTCGTCGACTATATACACATGTCTTTACGTACGACCAGACAGAATAATGTTTAACATTTTATATGCCCCTAGATATGCCTATATTCCTTAAGTTATGTAAAATGAAGAATTCGCAAATACATTTAGCCATTGTAGTAGCCTAAAATATTCTCTTGCTATGACTGAGTCTGTATTCTATTCCATATACGAACAAAATTAAATATTTAAAGAAATACACGAAAAACCATTACTTCTAATATGAAGGAAATGTGTTGGACAGGAACTTAGTGTTTGATCTACTTGAGATTTACTCAGGTTAGTAGTCGGAAATAAGATAAGTACAAATATGAAATTATGAAACGGGTGTCTGTATGTAATCTAGGCGTGTTTGTAATAAAGACTGAAGATAAAATTAGTTTTATGATTTGTATGTTTATATTCTTATGTTTTCACGTATGTTTCGATTGATTATCGTTACGAATATAATGTTTGTCATGCACAGGCATACATTTATTTATGCAAACTAAGTAATAGGAATAGAAATAAATTAAATTTCAGCAACAAAACTAAAGTGTATTCTGACTCATATGACATGAGTAAGTTTTACAAAAGGAGACAAATAGCGTGTCTTGAAATTCAGACTGTCAACTGTTGACGAGTCTGCATTCCGCCGCCAATGCGGGCGGCACGGAAGTCAGCACTCAATCCGTCCGGCTGTTTGTCATCTTGATGGATCACTTCATTGTTTGTTCGACTACATGTATATCATAAGGAATTATAGTAACCACCCCAAGTCATACGCAGCGTCCTCGTATAATATGCATATCTTGTATGAGCTGCCAAGGAGTTTGGTGACTTATTGGCCATTCTAGACACTTGTTTGGACAAGAGAGACAGATGATGTACAGAGACACAGACGTACAGTACACACAGATATCATTTCGATGTCCTACAATATCCATTGCATATCATGCACATACATATTTGAATATGAGATGTTATTTAATTCCTAATCTCTGTAGGTACACAAATGTAGGCAAATGCTGTCATAAATAATTCGTGGTGTGGTGAAATATTCCATACATTCTGCAAAACTAGCACTATTTATTATTCTTTCTTTGCTTCAAAATATTGCCAAATATTTTTATAAACAATCAATCGAGTTATTGTTCTAATAAGTATGGTGAGGCGTGGTGGTATATCCGTAGACACCACATGTACTAAATGTAAGTAAAAATGATGTTCAACGCAAATGCAGACACCTGCAAACTTAGGAGTTGCTAAATTCCCTTAGATAAACCAAGATAACATCAGCTCTACTCAAAATATATGACAAAACTACTTTCGTTAGACGGTTTCATTAAATTAAAGAAATGATTTGTTATGCTCAGTTTGGAGTTAAATGGTGACTTTCTTGAAGGTAAGAATTTTAAAACTGCGGGCCTATTAGAATCTTGCCCCATTTAAAACTACAAATTATGACAGTTATGCACAAATAAAGTATTATTATTATTATTATTATTATTACAATGTATGATGACTACTATTCCAATTTACCGGCTTAGACGAACTACACAAATATCCAGTTGTCTGATTAAATTACTTGAGAATCCAAAGCTTTCGACTAAAAAACGATATTAATCAAGCATTTCAAAGTGAACGTGTTTCAACCGTAATTTTTTATCTACTTTTACCAAACTTATGCAATATCAAGTTTAACGTAATTCCAATCTACACTAAAAGATCAGTTTTAACATCGTCCTTCCAGATAAAACTTGGTCCACTGACGCCTCTTAATTTCCTTTGTGTTTCCCAACTAAAATTTTGTACTTGTTTCTCATTTTTCGTCCATGCGCGCTGCATACTCCGACTATTTCGTCATTCTTTCGGTTAAATAGTCACTTTACGACATACACTTTAAAAAAAAGTGTGCATGCGACAGAAAATGCTGAGACAGCCTGTACATGGAAGCCACATTGAATTTTATGTTTTCCCTTTCTGCCCCTTAACAGGCTGTGCATAAGAACTCGGAATCTGCAGCAGAAATGCTAGCACTTCAAAGACAAAGCAGCCGCTATGTTCTTGTATGCATCTCAACTGGGGGAGGCTGGCAATAGTATCTCATGCAAGATTCTGGCCTGCGTTGACATTCCAGTGCGTGTTTCGGCTGCCCAGAATCTGTTATGAGCTGTCATTCATCTGAGCAACAGGTGAGTGCAGCTATTGTTGTCTACATAAAGCCAATATTCTATGAAATCCTTATTGTCAAGCATAGCGCCAACTATAGTTGACGCGAAATAAATTGGAGCTTGAGCTACATCACAGAAAGAGGGGTAAAAGGAAAGAGAGAGGTAGAGCAAGACGGCAAAGAGTTTCTCTCCGTATGTGCTATAGCCTCACGGTCTTTATTTCCTCCCCTCCTTCCCACCATAATTCTTAAATTATAGTTATACTTCTCTGAAATTTCACATCATGAAGAAATTTATTATACAGCTAAAACTTGAATTCACAGAAAATTTAAAGAGTTAACTGGCAAAAGAATGTTCTTCGAGTAATCTGCTCATGAAGTTCTTTACCAACTAAATGGTCGAATGTTTTTGGAAAGACCCTACAAACACTGACATGAGAATGTAACAGGTTACTGGGTCTGAGACATGGAAGGTTAATACCTATTCTCAAATGCTTAATTAGTAAAAATAATATTGTACTCATTTTAGTATGAGTCGTATTTATAAATCAGACTTAGGGAGTCAGTTAGTAGTCTACAATTAAACAATTTTGTTGCATAAGCTTAATAATAAACGTTTACATGTTTGGAAAAAAAATTTTTGCACCACTATCTGTTTAAATAAGTGATAACGTTGATAGAATGTACATAAATCATAAATAAATAAAGAAATGTTGTACTGTAAGCACCTCAGAATTTTCTTTGAAATTGTGATTCTTCTTATGACAATCTCACCCCAGAGATGTTCGTCAGATTCAGCTTGCACAAAATTGTCACAATTTCGGACCTCACCCAGTTGACGGTAAAACGTCTGGCAGTGCACTTGTCTGCACTCATAATAAGGGTGTTTAATTTACTTGAATACGCTTGGATCTTGCAGTTTTATGTTCCACTATTGTTCTTCAGTGTTTGTGGGAACGGTTAATTTCATCTGGGAGGTTTAATGCTGTTGCGGATATGACATAGACTATTTAAATATTATAAAGATACTTATAGACTGAGCCGTACCGTTTGCAAAATATCTTGATTGCCCATTCAGTCGAGGGATTTTCTGCTAAATTTATTTGCATTATCTAGCTCCTTTCATTTTTAAAGTTCGCAAGTGTGTTCTAAAACTCTGTTTAGTGTTGAAGACAGTTTCCCCAAGCCCAATACAGATCTTTGGTTGCTATCTATGTAGCTTAAATATAATATGTTTTTTATTCACGTAAAATAAACATCAATGCATAATGATGGCAATTACTGAAGCACGTATAATGGAGAACATGTTTACTCAACAGACTTTTGGAATAATTTGTTGATTATATTGTGTGGTTTCTGCCAATTACATACCCTTCAGATTTACGTACTTGGGAAAATAATCGCTAACAATTCTTTTTATAAGCCGTCGTATTCTCTCTAATGACCTGGCAAACCAGCTCTTAATTATTCTGTAGTTTAATATGTGAAATAGGTTTTGCAATTAGGACACCATTTTTGTAAACCTGTTCTTTTGGAACCAATCCACTATTAACGAGGACAAAGCCAAGTCTAAAACTTTGTAACAACTCTCTAAAATGTGTGCATTTCCAGCCAATAGAAGTTGCAGCGTCTTGTTACTACACAAGTTGCAAACATTTTAAATTTTTTCAATAAAAACTATTCGAATGAAGTAACACAGGCATTCTTTTCGAAGTTCGAGAACGTGATTATAATTGTTTCACAGCCAGCAATGTGCAGTTTAAAAGGAGGCCATATGAAGCTCTTATTGTCACTGTAGAACCACGAATGTCTTCATCCCTGAAGATGAACACAGTATATTCTTTGGGAAAATCCTATCTTTTTTTAAATCAATACTGTATGACAACAATCGAGAAATTTACGTCGACTCAAATGTTACATTTTATCAAAATGTTACTATGTTCACTTGTCACAACAAAAATTAAGTCCGTGCTGGTAGTTCTCTTGTAAAGGCTTGTAGTAAATGTGTTTCTGGTAAATGTACTGGTAGCCTACATACAACGATTTTACATCACTTTCCATTGTGCTGTCAATGGAAAGAGGTTCTGAATACTTGCCATGTTTGGTAGTGGAAGTAAATTCTGAAGACGAATGTCTTCTGGGATGTTCCGTCGTGTAGTCTGGTAGAAATTTACCGACGTTCCAAAGGTGATTACTGCCTTCATCAACAAGGCAATAGTAAGTAGCGAGCGAAAAAGTGTTAGATATGTCGGCAAAGGTAAAAGATTGGCAGAAACAGTGGGTCCCATTGGTCCAGCCAAGCTTCTATCTTCAAATACTGGTTGTATTCTTTATGGCTCACAATTCTCAATCATCGGCCTACCGCTTGTGGCAGGCCGTTCATGATTAAGTATGTCTGTCAGATGTTCAGTGGGGATCATGTGTTTGAACCCAATCATGTTTCGTCAATGCCCGTACCTGCTGCTTTCCCTCGGCTCATTCATCAGACATCCAGGAAATGGGGCTTGCTTTATTTACAGTCCGACAAGATATTTTTCATTATTACTCTTAATTACTTTGTAGAAAGAAACGTTAAAAGAAGCATCGTGATATTGTACACAATTACCAGAACAGTTTGAGCAGTTTTTCAAAGTATAAGTTCTTCTTTTCTTCGCGATAAAATAAAATTAATGTGGTGTGACATGTTATTATCGCAGATACATGTAAGTCCTGTTTATTTATGCTGCCCGTCATATCATAGGATAAATTGTGATCGTGCAAGTCTAATTACTGAAGATTTATAGCCTACAGACAAGAATATAAAAGGTCACGCTTTCTCTAACAGTTCATGGCTTCCGATTTTCATGGCGGACTGATGATAACATCAAAGATATCTGGAGACGCTGTGTGTGACCCTCTGACTACAGTCGCCCCTTTTGGTATGATGAGTGTTGACAAAATGAAAACAAAACATAACTCTGTGAAAAATTACTATTATTTATGGAAAACCTGGAATACAAATCATGTCATTGTAGACCATCCATCAGTCTTCTAGAAGTTATCATGTTAGATGGTATGTTCTATTTAAAAAGTGAGGCGTTGAAGATTCCAAGCTACACATATATTTTTATTACTGGTTTCTTTTTATTGTAAAACTGTTTATCAGCTGCGTAAGACGAATGGGACATTGGTTGACTTTGATGAATTAGAAAGAACGTAGAAACATTTGGACTACTTTAAGGTGTTATCACGGCACTTTTATGGCGGAACTAAGGAAAACCATGAAATACTTAAGTCAATGTTGGATAGGAATATAATTTACAAACGTTATGCGAAACACTCTTAGACATCCTCTGTCTGAGCTTGTACAAGGCATGAGAGCTGCGGCAAAATGATAAACCTTACAGCTGTCGTGGTCGTGGTCGGGTGTTTGCACTCCCGAGTTCAAATCTCGGATTGGAGACTGACTATACTAACTAAGATATTTGTGGTTTTTCTCAGTCCCTCCAAGAAAATGCCAGGATAGTACCTTGAATCAGACCACGATCTCTTACTTCCACGTCTTATCCAGTTCATTATTCATTCTCTCATTCGACGATAGTCTGACTTCCTGAAAGAGCGTCATTAAATAAATTATGAATAAATGAACTTGTATTGGCCATCAGTTTGCCCTAGTTTTGTGGTACTTCGTCTATTATGTATTATTTAGTGTTCTGTCTGACGACAGGTCCATACGAATAGGATCCTTCTATCCTTTTCTCGGACTCGGACCTGTTCATATACGTTCTTGGCAGATGATCTAGAAGTGGTTTGCCATTGACTTATTCTGTGTGTGAATGGAGTAATTGTTGGGATGCCACGGAGAAACTGGGGAAGCCCCGGAGGAAAACTCCGTGTTGCCTAGACCACGGCCTTGCCCAACACAAGTTATGAATTCGGGCACCGCCGGGAATCGAACCCGAGACCCCAGGATTACAAGGCCACTTTGTGGTAATTTGCTGAGTTTTTTTATTTGAGAATACTTCAGAAAGTCGCCTTCCATAAAATTATAGCACCAGCAATATTAATCAGTTCCGTCGTTTCAGGAAACCCATGAAGTCATGACAAGGGTTGTATTTACATTTTTATATATAAGCCTGTCCGTCACCAGAGTCTCAGTCGCCACGTCGTTCCGGACCATTACCATTTGTGTTGTAGGTTTCTAATCACTTCACACTGACAAATGAGTTGTTTACGATATTGCCAAATCCACTTTATATATCAAAATTTAGTGAAAATAAAATCTAAGAACAATGTTAAAAGAGGTTCAAATCCGTACAGATTAATGTTTTGTAGGAACGGTAATTTAAGAAATAGCACGAATATACTTAAAATTATAAAACTTCTGATATTGTTTTACATTTATTGTAACCACTTAAAGGGATTTCTGATTACGCAGATCCAACCGAAAGAAACATAAGCAGCAATGTGAAACTGTTGAAGTAAGAATATGGACAATAAATAGTAAAACACAATACAGCACGTGATAAGATACAATACAACGGATTACGATGCATATCCAGGAACCCGGTAATAGAAATTGTAGTAAGTTACACAATCGACATGACGAATTATAATTTATTAAAATATAGCGTGTCAGACGATGAATCATATAAATTAACCACACGTTGCTACTTCTGATTGCTTCAAAATCTGTGTGCATAACTGTACTTTTTAGACATATAGTTCTTTTTTTCCTTCGCCGTCGTGAAGGTGTAGGAATGGCAGCAACGTCTGATGATGTATGACGTGAGTTTTGCTGGAATGATGAATGAGCTGGTTTGCCTCTAATTATTTCATACATCACAATCCAAATATCCCCTCCAGCAGGAATACCATGATCAACGGCGTGGTATATACACAATGAAATGATGTGGCCCACACCGACTTCCCCCTGCCCACCTTCCGACCCGCCAGACTTGTCATGCAATATGGAAATTAACACGCATTTATTTGTGGTAGAAACGTCATACTAGTGATCCGTGTGTATGTGTGTGTGTTCATGGACTTGTTCTGTAGGCGAACAAGACGTGGATATGAGAAGTCAGTGGCCTATATTGTCGAACACTTACTCCGCTATCGTGCTTATATTTCCTTTCTCCCCACTTCTACCCTAATTTCCCCACACACCATAAGATCGTGTGATAAAGAAATTTGATTGTTCTGTACGATGAAATTGTTGACGGTTTAATCACTGTTTCATAAGGCTGTGGTATGGTTTGCGACCATGGATCCAGCTCTTTGCTTTGCTCATTGTAATGTTTTGGAATCAATAGGACGTCACATGGTGGTGGAACTTAATGGTCGCTGAAAATGTTTACGAAATAGCGAACTTTAGTTTAAACTGTAACCAGTTTACCTACGAATATGTAAATCCTTAACGTCAGTATATTATACGACAGCAATAAATTAAAATTACGTTCATGAAAAAAAAAGTGGCAGTGGAACCACGGTTCCGGAAAATCTGACGTAAATACGTCTCCGTATTTAAATTATATTTAGGCAATAAATACAAAGAAAGGAAGGGGGTTAAAAGACTTGACGAACCTCCCCTTGGGAGGGGGGGGGTTAAGTTTTAAAATCTTAAGTAAGAAACTAAACTAATCCCCCTCAAGGGATAAAATTCTTGACCAAATACTTGGTCAAGTTTCCTAGGTAACAACAATGCCGAGTAAACAGATGACGTTTCCTAGGTAACCATTGTTGTCGAGTTGTTGATATTGATCTTACACATTTTCGTGACCCGTCTTCGTTACACTTTTTTGCCGAATGACCCTTCCGTATGGATGTATTTACGTCAAAATAAAAAGGACCAAGTATGGAAATATTTATGTCCTATTTCCATAAGAGGTTAGGAATAAAGGCATCATAAATTGTTGCTAGTTAAATGAATCCCTTAAACATCACTGCTGTTTGTAGGTGCATACAAGAGCACACAGCATCACAACCCAGAAGACCATGACTGAGAGGTACATGACTTTTTAAAGGATTCATGTAAATAGAGGTAGACTGATCTACAAGTGGTCACTGGGAAATAATGTTTACATTTTGGACAGTATATAGTTCTTTATCTACTACCCTGATCTTCCCCTCTGATTCCCATGCATTTTACTCCTAATGCACAGTTGTCCTGGCCAATTTACTGAAACAGGTTGAACATTAACCTTAACAGAAATTGTATAAACTCAAACGTATGAGACTGTGACTCCAGTTACCGTAGTGCATATCAAAAGGCTGATGTAAACTAAACCAAGACACAATTTGGAAACGAATGTCTCCAGCCAAAAGACGATTGCAACACATATCAATGTTTATCTGGATACAATTTATTTGAAAATAATTATGCACTTTCAATCAATATAAACACTTTAAAACATCATGTATACATTTTCTGCATGTTATTTTTTAACCAACCTACACCACTTTTTAATCGTACCTTACTTCAGGGAAAGTTGTTACAAGTTATCTGAAGTCTTGGGGTGGAGGTGGTGTTTAAAGGACGTGATATTCTACAGCTGGACTGTGCATAAGCCATGACACATGGCTGGCAAAAGTTAAAGCCAAGACCAATAGTCTGGGGAGTCTGACTTATTAAGAAGTAAGGTTTACCAGAGAAGTCAAGCTTAAGAACATAATAAGAACCTGAAAACACAAAATAAAGAAAGAAAAACTAATAAAACAAAACGTAAGAGACACTGAGAACAGAAAGAAAATTGAGACATATGAAAGAAACAAAAACACATGGGCTCTTAAAATACAAATAAAGAAACAAAATATTAAAGCCCTGAAAACACCACTGACATTAAAATAATCAAACTTTACTGAAAGTAAAATTCATGATCTAAGAGACAGAAATTCTGAAAGTACTGAACTTCATAACTCTTAAAAAATTGTACTATTGCAGATATATTTTTATTGCAAAACAGGAACATGTCTATGCATGTACCGACTGTACATTACAGAATAACAATTTCAAATGCAGGCAATTAAAGAAATATATTTGCATGATTAAATTTTATCATAAGCCCACAAACCAGCAAATCTCAATCAATGGGGCATGGCAAAGTATTTAGACATGATGTAATACATTGAAATGTACAGCGTGTCCACAAAGTCCCTTCGGGGTTTTGAAAAATTGTGGCACGCAACCAAATTGAGCTAGCCACATGCGGTTTGAGACTGATTACAGCGAAGCTCTGGAAGTATTTACTGACCTCACAGAACATGACAAGAGTTCGAATATCATCTGGACGTTCTACTGAGGTCAGTAAAAAACCTCCAGAGTTTCACTGTAATCTGCCGTAAACCGCATGTGACTAGCTCAATTTTTCAAATCCCCTAAGGGACTTTGTGGACATACTGTATTACATTTGTTAATCAGTATTTCATCAAAGTGTGATGGAAACTTTTATAATACAGTACATGCAAGATACTTATGCAATAATGTTAACAAATTTTAATATAAAAACCAACACCAGGGCCCAGCAATTTCTGTATATTGTACACAATGGACAACAATTGTGACAGTGCTACCGGTTTAAATCCTACATCTGAGGTTCAAAGAATATAATGCAACACATTTCAAACTGGTAAGGCACATTACAACAAAGACTGATGAGTGGTGAAAATGGTAATCTGGATGAAGAAATTCACCCCAAATTCCAAACATTCACGTTTTCCTCTTGCTGCTTTTGGATCTTCGAGAAGTTGATTTCCTTGAGACAGACTTCCTTCTACGTGCAGAACTAGCCTTCATACTATTTCTCACTGCTTGTTTTGCAGCTTTGTCTATAATTTTATTAAGAGCTTTTGCACTCACAGCTTTTTTGGCAGTACTACGGCGACCTGAAAAAGTTTATCACACAGCATTTAAAAATTGAATAAATTTAAAAACCCATCACAAGCAGTTATAAACACTTATTAATGTAGGACATAACTCAAAATATCTAAGCTACACAAACATGCACACACCACACCCTCATTTTGTATGCATGGCAAAGTCCAGCTTACAATATACAACTTCTTTCTCTACTGCTAAATGTTCAAATTACGGTTTCAGAGGCCCAATCACATTTGACTGTGTATGATGCAACAGCAATGACTGAACAGAACATTTTCATAGCCTCAGTCTTAAGTTTGGGGCTTCATCTCTGACCAGGCACTAATCTCGTCTCAAGAGTAATGTAGCTTAATTTTACTGTTTTGGTTTCATCTCTGGGGAAAAATGAAACAAAGTTTCCATAATTAATCTACACAATCTGGAGGCCTCAGAGACCAAAATTCACAATGTATTTTTGTAAATTAAAGAAGATGAACTTGAATGAGCATCACAGGATAAGTTATCTCAAAATGTGTTTGAGTGTTCGGGGATCACATGTTGAACACTAGCTGTGATGGGCAGACTTTTGAGATGCAGACAGATTGTCTCTCAGCTCCGGTAGTATTTAAGTAGTTCTTCAGCGAAATGCTTAACAAAACACAGCCTCATTCAAGATGAGTCCCGTTCGTTGCAAATTAACTAGGTCAAGTGGACATAAATCTTGGGGGCCATTTTAAACACTAACCAAGCCGATATGCCAAAACTAAGATACTGATCCGTATTTTATGCAACGGACGTCATATGTTTCAGGTAGATTACCAATCTGTACACATATGCAAGAACACCTGAAATGAGTCTCGACCACTAATATATTCAGATTTAATATTGATATAGGTGAGATTATACTTACTCCTCCTCTTAGAAACTGCGCGCCGCTTAACTTTCCTTGCTGATTTTCTTTTAGCTGGCGTCTTCCTTTTACTTCTCGATCTACGAGGAGGCATGTTTCACACTTTGTATGTGGCTTATTGAATTATCTGAGTTAACCACTTTCTATTGATGTCGCTTCTGTAATCCGACTTTCACGAACTGACTGCCACCTAGTAAGCAAAAGGGAAATTTGTCCATGAAGTGTAGCGGGAACAGATACGTTCAGTCATGACAAGATATCTACTACCTAGAAAAATAAAAGCCGGAATAATACACGCTAAATGCCACCATTCGCGTTCTTTGCGGTATTCATTTAAATAGAAGAGTTCAGGTTAGAAAGCTGTAGAAATTTGTCGGCAAGCGATGTAATGCGTTTGCTTTCTCAAAAAATTAGAACATATGGACAAAATAATGATGTCGGAGATTTTATTACTGACAACACAGCCCTGTTTCTCCAGCAAGTATCCAGGACATCCCCACGAACAACGCTAAAAATTCTTCAGGGTAAAACCTAACCAGACGTAAAACAAAACAACCTTATCTAACCTAACATAAAGAACCTAGCCTAACCCAACTAAACCTAACAGAGCCTAACCTAATACAAAACGCAACCTAATCCAATGTAACTTATCTAAAACCCAAGTTAAATGAATCCAAAATAACCGACCCGCATGGAATAAAACCCACCGCCGCTTAAGGACTTTCAAATGACATTACAGGACTTCTCCAGGATTTCTCCAGCAATTCTCCATGACAAACAAATTTGCGCATAACGTCTCCAGAACTTCTCCGACACTACTCTAGGACTTTTCCAGGATTTCTAAACGAATTTTTCAGGAATTCTCCAGGATTCTCAAGGACTTTTTCAGGACATTCCAACGACCACCCAATGAATACGATAGAAATTCTCCAGGACAAACCAACCCATCGTAAAACAACAACAACCTGATATAACGCACCCATAACTTACCTAACTTAACATGGGATAAAACCCACCGCCGCTTAAGGACTTTCAAATGATCTTATAGGACTTCTCCAGCAATAATCCATGACAAAAAATTTGCGTATAACGTCTCCAGGACTTCTCCGATACTAATCTAGGACTTTTTCAGGATTTCTCCACGAATTTCACTGGAATTCTCCAGGATTCTCAAGGACATTTCCAGGACGTCCCAACGACCACCCGATGCATACCATAGAAATTATCCAGTACAACACAACCCATCGTAAAACAACAACCTTATATAACGCACCCTTAACTTACCTAACTTAACTGAACCTATCTTAACCTAACCAAACCAACCCAAACCTAACCTAACCAAACCAAATCAAACCTAATCCAACCCAACCTAACCCACAAAGCTACCTAATACAATGTAACTAATCCCAATCAAACTTAAACGAATCCAAAATAAGTGACCCGCATAGGATAAAATCTACCACAGCTTAAGGAATTCCAATAACTTTCCAGGACTTCTCCAGGATTTCTCCAGGACTTCTCCATGACCAAAGAAACGACGCGTAGAGCCACATGGTATGGGAATAATGCCTTGTAACGTTGACTCCAGTACCTTAAGAATACAAACTGTCTACAAGCCTAATTCTCTTACACAAGTTCACAAATGCAGATGAAAACATTAAATGTAATGAACAATAATTATAAATAGGATTCCCTTACCTCAAACTTTGTTCAAGTTCTAAAACGTTTTTAACAGCACAAACAATTATCTACTCTACGACGCACTTCGTCTACAAGCGATTCACAGCTCAACTCTTTCCGTAATAACGAATGCGGATTGTTGACTGCAGTAATGAAACACAAAAATTGCCGAATAAACAGATAACATAACAGTTCGTTTCTTAGGTAACATGCCGAGTAAACAGATTACTAACAGTTAGTTTCTAAGGTAAAATAACAATGCATGCAGGAGCTCATATAAAAGCTGACCATTGTTGTCTTTTCATATTTACACATTCTCCAGGACAACCAAACCCATCGTAAAACAACAACCTTATGTAACGAACCCTTAACTTACCTAACTTAACTGAACCTATCTTAACCTAACCGAACCAAATCTAACCTAACCAAACTAAACCAAACCTAACCCAACCCAACCTAACCCACAACGCTACCTAATACAATGTAACTTATCCCAATCAAACTTAAACGAATCCAAAATAAACGACCGGCATCGGATCAAACCCACCACCGGTTAAGGAATTCCAAATAACTTTCCAGGACTTCTTCAGGATATCTCCAGCACTTCTACATGACCGAAGAAATTCCGCATAACCTCTTCAGGACAACTCCGGCACTACTTTAGGATTTATCCCGGACTTCTCCACAGGGCTGTGTAGTCGGATGCAATTTTAGGTGGTGTCGCAGTCAGTAAAGATATATTGATTCCGACCTCGATGTAAATTCTTAAAAACAATTTCTATACCGTGTGAGCCTCAACGGAGATTCAACGACGCGTTGGGCCACATGATGTGGGAATAATGCCTTGTAACTTTGGCTCCGGTACCTTAAGAATACAAGCCTAATTCTCTAACACGAGTTCACAAATGCAGATGAAAACATTAAATGTGATGAACAATAATTATAAATAGGAATCTCTTACCTCAAACTCTGTTCAAGTTCTAAAACTTTTTTAACAGCACAAAAAATTATCTACTGTACGGCGCACTTGTTCTACAAGCGATTCACAGCTCAACTCTTTCCGTAATAACGAAAGCGGATTGTTGACGGTAGTAATGAAACACAAAAATTGCCGAATAAACAGATAACATAACAGTTAGTTTCTTAGGTAACATGCCGAGTAAACAGATAACTAACAGTTAGTTTCTAAGGTAACATAATGCATGCAGGAATTCATATAAAAGCTGACCATTGTTGTCTTTTCATATTTACACATTCTCCAGGACAACCAAACCTATCGTAAAACAACAACCTTATGTAACGAACCCTTAACTTACCTAACTTAACTGAACCTATCTTAACCTAATCAAACCAAACCTAACCTAACCAAACCAAACCTAACCTAACCAAACCAAACCCAACCCAACCTAACCCACAACGCTACCTAATGCAATGTAACTTATCCCAATCAAACTCAAACGAATCCAGAATAACCGACCGGCATCGGATCAAACCCACCAGTGGTTAAGGAATTCCAAATAACCTTCCAGGACTTCTCCAGGATATATCCAGCACTTCTACATGACCGAAGAAATTCCGCATAACCTCTTCAGGACATCTCCGGCACTACTTTAGGATTTATCCCGGACTTCTCCACAGGGCTGTGGAGTCGGATGCAATTTTAGGTGTTGTCGCAGTCAGTAAAGATATATTGATTCCGACCTCGATGTAAAATCTTAAAAACAATTTCTATACCGTGTGAGCCTCAACGGAGATTCAACGACGCGTTGGGCCACATGATGTGGGAATAATGCCTTGTAACTTTGGCTCCGGTACCTTAAGAATACAAACTGTCTACAAGTCTAATTCTCTTATACGAGTTCAGAAATACAGATGAAAACATCAAATGTGATGAACAACAATTATAAATAGGAATCCCTTACCTCAAACTTTGTTCAAGTTCTACACCTTTTTTAACAGCACAATATTATTTACTCAACGACGCACTTCGTCTACAAGCGATTCACAGCTCAGCTCTTTCCGCAATAACGAAAGCGGATTGTTGACGGCAGTAATGAAACACAAAAATTCCGAATAAACAGATAACATAACAGTTGGTTTCTTAGGTAATAAGCAGAGTAAACAAATAACTAACAATTAGTTTCTTAGGTAACATAATAATGCACTCAGGAGTTCATATAAAAGGTGACCATTTTTGTAGGCTTTCGCCACGACGAAACCCCGTTAGCGTTAGCAAAATTTCCGTTTTTTATACTAAGACCGCTTACAATTTCCAGCAATGCGCCTTGTGCGCAGGAATGGTTTCACCTAGGTATGGACGATGCTTGCGCTTGCGCAGGCCTCCGCCCTCAGTTAGCTTTTTGGTTGGTTGGTTGGTTAGGTCCATATTTAAACATTGTTGATTTGGATCTTACACATCTTCGTTACCCTTTTTTGCCGAATGACCCTTCCGTATAGACGTATTTACGTCAAAAAGAACAAATAAACTTCTGGAAATGCTTGTTACAATCTATTTCTAACTCTCGGTAACACTTTAGGTTTCCAAGGCGTCGAGTAACAAAATATGACTTCTGGGATGTGGTACCATGAGTCTTGAAGGAACTTCTAAAAATTCTGATAGACCATACGGTGCGACATTTGAGAAAACACCCATCTTCTGTTCAGGATTCTTTCATGTTTTTATTTCCAATCTAGACACTTTTAAAGTTGAATTTTATTTGCTTGTTGGTTTGTGTTGGTATAGCATTTGGACACTCAGCCTAAGGTAAACTTATTTGTTGGATGCGTCTGGGTTAGGAGTTCTGAGGAGAATATTTGTTCCGACAGAATACGTGGGCCTAACAGGAGTATGGAGACATTTATAAAAAGTGAAGGTTACAATTTACACTGTTTATAAAGTATTGTTAGGGTAGTAAAATAAGGTATCTTGAGATTGTTGATGCAAATAGCATGCATGACAGAGGAAAAAATGCATTTGCAGTTGTCGGTAAACTGAAGGGAAAATACAGTTTTGGGTATCTAAGCTTAGATGGAAGGATTAGCAGTGACACTAAATAATATTATCGCCCCGATGATGGAGGCAGCAAGGACCTCTGAAACGCCTGTAAACTTCTACCAGACTACACGGCGCAACAACCCGGAAGACAGCCATCTTTAAAGTATACTGGACACAAAATATCTGCGAGGCTAAGCGACGTTACAGTAAGGTGGATTGGTAGGAAGGTATATTGAGGGGGGGGGGGGGGGGGCAGAAAGACGCTTATGTGCTATCGCGTAACCTCCTTCCCTATACTTCAGTTGGCTGATCAGAACGCATCTAAAACGACCAACAAAGTTCCAAGTAATTTTGCGGCAAGGACATACAGTTAATGTGCATGGGTTACGGCACTCGGAGGGTCTACCTATTGCAAATCACTATATTCACTTTCAGTCCCATTATTATGGCATTTGAAGGCACGAGAGGGAGCGCCATCTGATTTAGATCTGCTCAGATTCCTAATTTCAAAATTTCTTGAACAAAAGCAAATAATAAAAAAATCACCCTAAGGGACGTCCGATATTTCAAACATTTTAATCGCCGTTCGGACCCCTTTTCAGTTTGAAGTTGACAGGTCTGACGAGCAGTTTCAAACAGCCACAAACTACAGCATGCAGGATAACATGAGGAGTCGGCCAGTTGAAAAGAGTAGTTGTGCTAGAGGCGATCGTGTGATGGTTATAGACAAGGCGATTCCTTTGTCCGCAGCCAGCGACTGGCTTCAGGGGACATCGGAGCTGATGGCGGCGGTTTGGCTAAGGAAAACAAAGCTGTGAGTGCTACACAAAAACCAATGGACAGCAAGCTATTTGGATTTTGGGTGTGATTACCCTGCATGCTTCTTTGAACGCGCTTCTGTGGTGTCTTGACTATATTGATGAAGTCCCTTCCGGCAGTTGCAAACCAAGGCGAATTACATTGCGTGAAATAACTTATGGATGCACTTACATTTTGGTGTTCTGATTAAATGTCATCCTTGTCTAATAACCTCCTTTGTTGTAAACGAAATTTTACACTTTTATGAAACAAAATGCATGTGTGTGTGTGTGTGTGTGTGTGTGTGTGTCTTTGGGTAGGCATTGGTCTGACGATATTGGCAGCAAAGCTCCTCTGAAATATCTGTGAAATCTACCAGATTCGTCGCCCTGACAAGAGAGGCAGTAAACACCTCTGAAACAAACGTCAGTAAATATTTACAAGACTGCATGGCACACTAAACCAGAAGATATTCATCTTCTCACTCTCCGTAGTGAGAACCTGATACCTCACTTAAACGGTCCCAGAAGACATACGTCTTTATACTCGTCACCACGAAAATAACTAAATTCAACATATTTGTCATTAATAATACGATGACTTTCGAGAACTCTGCTGTTCTCTTCCTCAGGGCTTGAGGAGGGAACAGCGGTTCTTTTAGAAGCTCAACAGACAAACCGAAGGTCGTCATATAACTAAAAACGCTGAGAAAACTTTAAATTTGGTCAATATTTGTAATTTTTAGCACACCTTCATTTGTTTTAAACTATTTTAAAATTCTGATCTTCTGAACTGTGACACCCAGTACTCTCCATCTTCAGGGCTGAAATAGTAGGTGGTTACTAACGTTTCGAAGGGATGTAGAGTTTACATCTTCAGGTCAAAAGTCAAAGTTGTTGTGTTCCTCTCAAACGAAGCCAACTATCTATTAGGCTACGCGGCGTCAGAAAATCGGAAAAGGGCCATTTAGGTCACATTATTTTTGGATCTGTATTTCATTTTACGTGTGGGAGGGGGTGTTTAAATTTCATATCCAGGTAGTACCTGGATTTTCTTATCGTTTGCGTGGTGCTTAGTTCAGTCCAAGGGAAAACGTTTCGCCTTTTTATATGCTAGAATTACATACTGTAATCCTCCATTATTCTAATGTGGGTTATTATTATTTGGGTTGGTAAGGACAACTCCTGCAAATGTGTGGAGGTAAGTAAAAGAGAAAGAGAATCATTTATTGTGTACGTGCAATGAAAATGTTGTGGAAGTAGTCGAAATACATTGAACTATTTTATACCAAGGAAGGTGGCCGTAATACATATCTGTTCAAAACATAAGCATGTCCAATATTTCGATTTTATAGTTGAGGAAAATAAAAAAGTTAACAAGTACAGTAAATTTTAATTCCAATTTCAATACATCTACTGTTCTGTATTCATATTTGTGACGTTACTTGGCAGCATTTACTCCCGCTAACGACGATTCCAGTTTGCTCATTTCGTCTCTTTTCTTTTCATGTTTGCACTCTCTGTCTTCTTGTTCCCTTCTAGCTTGTGTTTTTTCTATTATTTTTACAAGATTGCCTCTTCCCCCCCCCCCCCCCCCCCCCGGTTCAGCAATTATTGTGGTCAAGTTTCCCTTCGGCCGATGCGTGCCCAGCACTTAGACCACACGCCACACATATTTAACCGACACCACAATTCAACTCTGGTCGACACTGCTGTTTTTAACTGCACTGCATACTTTAGGTATATTTAATAAACTCTTGTTTTGTGAAAGGTCTATGACTTCATAAAACAGAATCTACTTAAGAAGATAATAGTCGCTCAACGTGACAAAATATTTCCCATAATTTTCATTTATAGAATTCAAGGGTTCATTAGGCCTACCTAATAAATCAAACAATCTCGGTGCTGGTTACTATTGTGGGCCAGTTGAATCCAGATCACACAATCGTATCCTGTTTTTCGAGGAACCGTTCTGATGATTGCTGTCTTTTAGATTGTTGCGCCGTGTAGTCTGGTAGATGTCCGCCAACGTTTCAGAGGTCCTTTCTGCCTCCATCATAAGTCCTATTTGATGACCAAAGTTGTGTGCAGTTTCCATAGCTACCATACCATATCACAGCTACCATGCATACATGCCCAGCTTATCTAATCTTTCATGATTTGATCACGCTAATAGTATTTGATAAACTGTGGACATGATTATACCGTATTCTCCAGCATCAAGTACCACTCTCTCCTTAGACCCTATAAATTCTACTTGACACCATGTTCCCTTCCAGTATTCTTAAACATGTAATTTACAAAACAGACTACGAAATATCCTTAGAGTACGCAGTTGTTTCTAGGATTTATGAAACGCGCTTGAAGGTGCAGTTGATAAAAAATTAAAAAGAAATGTTTTTAAGAGTAAGTAATTCTGTAGATTATAATTCTTATTGAGAAGCTGATGGTTACATTGTACGCCAAATCACCGTCTCCTATGAAACCAGAAGGCTCAATGCAGTCCACTACTGTACCTGTCGTATGGTGGATGATTCTCTTTGATAACTCATAAGTCTATAAGATTTCATCAATTCTGCAAATTTTGGTGGGTAGCAGGCCGCACAGTGGACGTTTCCATTCTCTTTTCTGCGTGTTTCATTGATATATACTTTTATTATTATTACGATATTCATCTTTGTCGATGTAATGCAAACGAAGACAATTATTTAACATTTATTATCTTATATGTTTAATGAGGTCATCGACAATTCTTCATTAATTTCCTTCACTGTACAATTCTAGCGTAGAATCGTAACTATAGAGGAGCAATCACAATGTCTGTTAGGACAAGTATAGACAAGCCGTTGCCAATCAAAGAGGCTTCAATTTACCACGCCTTCCCTTCTTTCTTCTTTCAGTCCTTCTGGTTAAATTACAGGCTTGAAATATGGTAAAGAAGCACCGTAGTAGGGGCAGAGAGAAGGAGACACGCCGTTTAGCCCGTCATTTGTTCTTGGGGCGCCATCCTGGCGACTTGGATGTTCCACAATAGTTTCGAACTTTATTCCCCTCTACCCCACCTCATCCAATGTTGTTTGAAGGACACCGGTCCCATCGGGCCCTTTCAACTTGACCGCTCTGAAAGAGGACAACTGTAAACACGAGGGCTGGGGCAAGGTTTTATCGTCTTTGTCGGCAGTGCCAAGGTGTGGACAGGTTGTATATTATAGGCTTTGAGCTGAGTGAAGGGTTGTTGACAAGCTGTCTGTCCTGATCTGACATGGTCTATCACACAACGCATTGCCACCCCAAACATTGCCTCTCCCTGCACTCTGATGCGAAACCTTTTTTTTTATTTACAACATTTGTGGAAGAGAAGAAACGTTTAAAATTCACCTAAACAGAATCTGTCAAGGGATTCAGTAGTACACTAACCATAAACTTGGACCGGAAAGTCTTACTATGTCTGTTGGTGAAGATTTAAGTGCCTTTAGGGTGTGGTAAATAAAACAAGGAGTGTTTAGAATGCTTACAAGTTATCAGTTCGAGTACCACTCAGTCATTTTGGGATTGTGTTTTGCACCTATCTCACGGACATTACTGCTTTCGTCATTAAACAAGAGTGATTTTCATTGTTCTCAATATATCCACTGTCTTGTGGGTTGTTGCACCGCGCAGCAACCCAGAAGACAGCCATCTTCAGACTCACCGCAGTGAAAACTTCCAATGTATTAAGAAGAATAACACATCGATTAATAGTAGGTATACATTTCAATATTTGTAAATGATAGATTTATGATACCAAAGACAAATTGCGCTTGTTAGCTTTGTAACATACCTGGCGTTTAATTATGGCAAGAAGGTGATTGATTATCTCCTTGATGATGGCTACTGTATGTACCTTTGAAACGGTAAACGTCTGCCACACTGCACGGCGAAACATTCAAGAAGATAGTCTTCTTCATGCTTAAGGGTCTTACGACGAATTATTGGAGTGGGAAATGTGAATAGCAACAGAAAATAAACTGTTATTCAACAATTACTAAAACAAAAGCAGTGTCAAATATCTCACTTGTTTTTAATTTTGTTGAAGATTTTTGTGAAACTCTGTGCCTAATTTGGGAGTATTTTAATTTTTATAGTAAGAAGGTTGGTCAAGTGTTTCAACCCCCATTCGGGGGGGGGGGGGGGGTTGGTTTGGTTTCTTACACAAGATTTTAAAACGCAACCAACCCGTTTTAAAAGCTTGACCAAACCCCCGAGAGCTCCGAAACGAGCGCTTTGCTCTAGTTTATATGTAATGATTGTAGTCTACGAATCGATAAGAAAGAGTGAATGGGTGCCTTAGGTATGGAATTGTTTGAAAACCCATAAACTACATTAAAGATCAACCGCAACTTCGTCAACAAACCGATAATCAGCAAATGACCGGCGTTTAAAGGCCGGCTGGAACGTGAAGTTTACATAAGAATTGGATAGAAAATAGATTTTCTTGTATAAGATTTGGCGTGTGTGTGGATAGGCATAGTGATCATGAAGCGAAAGTCTGTCTTGAGAGCAAATGTTAAAAGATATATTTATTCATTTACGTAAGAAATACGAAATTATATCGACTCTAGATAGTTGTTCTGATATTTTCCGTTTTATAGACGTATCGATACGAATTCGTTCTGATCAGAAGGAGTCGGTATCGTATATTGCTGAGTGGAATGATGCATCAAGAACGGACGTGACGGTCAAACGATCGTCAACTCCACACCATAAGATCGGAGGTCAATTGCCATTGGGGTTTCTTTTTCTTGATGGGTCTGACGTGACCTTATCGTCCCTAAGTGGATCTATGTGCACTTACGAAAATTCGCCTCTAAAATACAGATTCTTAGATCAGGAATTCCTCTTTCTGCTTACTTACCTTTTTATTCCCTGTTTCGCTTCGCTGATGTCACTAGAATATCTTAGGTAACCACATTCGTTAGAATAATAACATCTATAATACATTTATAATAAATTACCAGACATGGTCCAGATCTGAGGCCAGCTCAACCAGGAGGCCTAACAGATAGGCTTCCTATCACCTGTCCCGTCTCCCCGTTTGTCAGAAGATGGAAGCAGAATCCAGATTCCTAAATGCTTACATTTATATTATGTAACTGTCATGATTAGACCTAGTAATACATTTTTCTATCTTGTAATAATAAACTAAATTAAACAATTTTTAATTACGTTTCAACAGTAAACAAATATAGGCTTAGTAATTGTAAATACAAATGTAGTAATATGAATAATGAATCACTATGTAGAAATGAATCCATTCAGTCATGTTAGCCCTTTTCGTGATTTAATTTCATTTATCAAAACTGGTTCCTCACGTTCATATCAAAGCCTATGATCATGAATTTAGAACTTCACTGACGCTTAGTTGTCGAAGAAAAGGCAAAATTTGTTGCTGTCATTTTAAGCATCAGCGGTATTCGTAATGATCAGTATTTGTGAATGAGATCTCTCGTGAGTGGCATATGGGTCCATTAATTTCTAGCGTTGTAGAAGTTGTAAAGCTTAATGCCTACTATGAGTCAACAGGCTTGTTCCAAAATGATAAAACGGGAGAGCGGTGTACTGTGAATTGACATAGTGTTAGCCGCGTGGAAATCATGTTTGATGTTTGACTAATGCACTGATGTGTAGAATTCATAACACAATATATTATGAAACCAGCCAAGTCAGTGCTAATAGTACAGATATCCTGTCTGTTTTGTTTTATAACACATCCACTTGAACAAGCAACGCTGAGTAATTGTTTGTATAACCCGAGTCCGGCACAAGTGAAATAACATTGTAAAGTGGCTCCCTGCAATTGAAAAATGACAAATACTCTGGCAGCAGCGAGAAAACTTGAAGACGTCAGATAAGACGTGTTTAAATATTAGACTACTTCCTTTATTAATTTAATAAAGTCGGCTTATGCGATCAGAATGCGTCTTGTATGCGTCCTTTAAAATTTAAACCAATTGATCGTCTTTCAAGAATCTTGGTATGAATGTCATGACACCGAAGCCCCAACTTCGTACTGCGCGGGAATTTTTAGCGTTGTGTACTTTTCAATATATGGTAGCGGGTTGCTTCATTCTCTGACCGTTCTACGGCCCAGGGATAAGCTTCTAACGCCTCTTTCATAAATATTTTATTGCATTTGGCAATGCTACATTAGGTGTTTTAACATGGCGGATAGCCTTGCCACCTTGCAATGACAAATAAATTTTTTAGGAGTGACTTTTTAACAATGATGTATGAAACCAGTAACGAAAGACTTTCTATCATTGCACTAACTAATAAGAATTAAAACAACAATATTAACATATTTATTATGAGTTCAGCTTCGTTGCTGGTCAAAGGTGAAGCCCCAAGCAAGTACACAGGTTATGACGTGGTTATTGGACGTGAGCGGTAGCAGACAAATGAAGAGCGTTGCTGGATTGATAACTACCAGGGTGAAACAAAAGTAGACTGTACTCAGATAAATGTACTTTGAGTCATATTGTACACAACAAACCCCGCAGGTGCTGCACTGAGATTCAACTCGGGTCTTCATAGGAAAGAGCCTGAGCAAAACACAGCTCAAACAAAAAACTAAGAAACCGAAATAAACAATTATAAATAATTTTATCTACCTCAGTAGGATAACACAAACCTTCCTCATTAGGGAGAAGATAACTTAATTGTTCCAGGAGAAAAACTAGGATAAGTGGGCATAATATGGTATTCATTTTTTAAATCACGAGAAGTGAAACAGCAGATAGTTACAATAATTATTAAGTCTGTAGGCGTCACTAAAATACATAAAACTCCTTTGAATAAACTGTGACTGTTTCCCTAAACAGCATTAACCAGTTGATCTTTGTAATCGAGTGGTTTATTGGATTCTTTGCGATAGGGAATGAATTTGAATTAATTTCAAGCTGCGAAAGGTTAATTAATAAAATTGCACTTTAAAATTGCTAACATTTATATTATGTAACTGTCATGATTAGACCTAGTAATACATTTTTCTGTATTGTAATAATAAACTAAATTAAACAATTTTTAATTACGTTTCAACAGTAAACAAATATAGGCTTAGTAATTGTAAATACAAATGTAGTAATATGAATAATGAATCACTATGTAGAAATGAATCCATTCAGAACAATATTATAAGACTGTATAATTTTATGTGCAAAACATTGGCCCACTTAGCAACTTTTCAAACAAGTATTTTGACCTAAATAAGACAGGCGCCTGTCATAACGTAGCCACGTAATAGAAACTCATGATAAAATGTTGTGTTACTGGGTAAGCAGTTACAATACAACTGTAACGTATGAAAATGTTTGTCAGAACTTCATTTGTTCTAACCTAGAGGTCAAACTCTAAGAGATAATAGATTTTAAAATTTCAGATAATTCAAGTTAATTCTTTATTATTTGTGTGCTGTATCAACAGCCAGAAGGCCAATTATAGATACAGCACAAGAGATAAGCATACGAACACAATAAAAACATAAAAGGTAAAACAAGCAGAATATAAAAATGCATTAGTACGGAGGACGTAAATACACAAGAAAATTGCAACTAAATATATTAGCATATTTGTGATAATAATTTAAATAAAATAAGGAAATTAGAATATTTTAGAATGTGAAGAAATGTAACAATTTTCGTCTCGAACATGTCCAAGTTCCTGCAGACAACATTAGCAGCTGATGCGCATCTAGCAGATTTTTAATCGAAGGGCTAAAACTGAACACAGAAAAATCTCTCAGATTCCGAGCAGGAATGCGGCATTTTACCTACTTTACAAAAAAATTATAATTGGTGTTCTTTCAAAGGGAGTTGCAAAGATAGTGTTACTGTTAACACAAAAAAAGTTTATTCTCGTCAGGTCACTGTCTCACTACTCTAGTAACAATAATAATTATAGAAGTACATTTTGATAACATATTATAGTATTAAAAATAGTTAATTAAATGTTTTGAGAAAAGCTGATATCAGCACCGTTATCGTGGCTTCGAGAACCGCTAGAACAAATACCTATTCTTCTGAATCCTTTCACAGTGGCTGTGAGAAAGCAGTGCCTGTTTAGTAAGCTTAATTTTATTAACACACGGTTCTTTGCTTCCACTGTTACAAGCTCTAACCCGGATATTTGACTTTGTTCTTTTGTTGATGCTAAGTGCCAGCAATGAACAGTTAACGAGCCGCTCCCAATTATGAGTTCCCTCCGTCCCTGTTATTGGAGGCCTGCTAATTATGTTGATTACTCTATGACTTGAAGGGTAATTTGGTTGTCTAATATGTGTGCATAACTAAGTCACGTAGAAAATAATATAGACGTTGTTGTAACACCACCTGTTTTCAAGAAGATTAAATATTTATTAATTTGTAAGAGATTTTTCCTTGTCATGAAACAATTACAATCTTTCTTTACAATTCAAATAGATGGAAAACTTGAAGTTATTTTAAGCTGTTTATTTCTTCTTTGAGAAACCGTAATATGAAGTTACAGCACGGAAACTGCGTTCAAAGATGGTAGAACTAATTTTGAAGTGAAAATGTTTTGTTGTTAGAGGTATATTATAATTTTAAAATAAATAAAGGGTTCGGATTTACATCGGTGACTTAAAACGGAGCTAAAATAACTGAGATTATTAAGTACTTGTATCCTCTTCTCTGAATATCTTAGGCGGCAGTACTATATTATTGCCACCTTTCTTTTGGACTTCACATGTCGTCTGTCTTAAAAAAGCCGCAGAAATCTTAAATCCTTAGCGTTTCGAAGGATGGCTCTTCCCTCATCTTCGGGTCAAGTGAGGCGGGGGAGGCATCCATTGTGTTGGAACCGGTAGATGGAGCTACTCGGGGTTTATGGAAATCTGTAGTCTGCTGTTCGGGACTTATTTTTGCGACAGAATAAGATTCAGTGTTGTGGAAGAAACATGCCCGGCTAGCATTCTTTACAGCAGTGTTTTCAATGTTTTTTGACTGACGGTAACCTAAACAAATATTCTATGTACTGTGGCACACCTATTACGTTGCCCATCATTGCAATTTTCTCAAGAAACATTTGACAGCCAAGAGCTGATTTTGATACAAAATAGCAGTGAAATCAATAATATGGAAGGCATCTATGGCACTCCTGTTGGGATGCATTGCCGTGCAGAATTGCACAGCAGAGGATCCAGCTGTAAGCTGTAGAATTTAAACAAATATATTCCCGTCTTCATCACAATAATTAACATCAGAGCGTAAGCCATCTGATATCCGAATCCATTATTTTATTAAAAGCAGTTTAAAAATAATTAAAATTTGACTGCTCCTGTGTTTTTTGGAGTGTTCTACTTCTGGCTTATATATTTCGTCCACATGTAGGTTCATGCTGCTGTTTTGAGAGATGTATGATGTGAATAAATTCTAAAAATATTTTTGTAACCTCTGTTTCCAATCTGACATTATATCTTTGCAAATGACAGGCAAAAAACTGCGCCAATCATAAAAAAAACTAAATGGAATAATAATACATCCGCTGCCATGCAGCTAACTATCGCTTATGTTTGCCTTCAGGCGTCTGTACTTCACAGCCCAACAGTGCTAAAGTAATAACACCAACATATTTGAGCTGAATGACCGTTCCATTCTAGGAAGTAAATCTTTATTTGCCAGCATAACTAACTAGCTGGCTTAGGGAAACCGATGGTTCATCACCGAACTAACCAAAGACCTCCAACGGCTCCTGTCCTGGGCCAACAAAGTCCAGTCTCCTTCGACTCTTATCTCCCATAGATTCCGCCTGATATTATCCTCCCATCTACGTCTAGGTCTCCCCAGCGCTCTCTTCCCCTCAGGCTTCCCAACCAATACCTGGTGCACACCTCTTGCCCCATTCATGCGTGCTACATTCCCCGCCCATCTCATTCTTCTTGATTTAATCACCCTGACAGTATTGGGGAAGCAGTACAAATTGTTAAACTCATCATTATGCAGTTTTCTTCATACCCCATCGTCTTCTCTCCTAGGTACAAATATCCTCCTCAACACCTATTCTCAAACACCTGTAATATATGTTTCTCCCTCAGAGTGAGAGACCATGTTTCGCACCCACACAAAACAATAGGCAGAATTATTATTTTGTATATTTTAATCTTTAGGTCCGTAGAAATCTGACAAGATATTTTGAACTGAATAATAGTAAGCATTTCCGGAATTTAGTCTCCTGCTAATTTCATCGTTAATATACTTTTGATTTGTTATTGTTGTTCCCAAATATTTAAACTTTGTCACACTTTTAAATGATTTATTAGCCACCCAAATATGATTCTACCCGCCTGTCTGCTGACGAGATATGTATGTACTTTGCCTTCTTCTGAATTTATTTCTAGACCTGTATTTGCTGTCATACGTAAGTAATTTCATAAGTACCTGTAAAAAAAAGAATTTCTTATAAATATATTTTATTCAAGACGACTCAAACATCAAATATTATTAATACCCCTGTAACCAAAGTGACATTTTTTAAACAGGATAGATGGATGGATTGATTTGGCAAAACTGTTAGACTCTCAGGATTGGCTCAAAACACGATTAAAACTTCTGAGTAGTAACGAAATGTCGCAAGTCATAATTTTCGGATTCGGATTTTGATGGGACATCCATTGTCACATATATATTAATGAACATGGATTCCATATGTTTGCCACTTTATTCCATGATTGTGGAATTTTACAAATATAACACAATTGAGTCTTATGACACACCTTTGAGAATGTAAATTGGAATAATAAACAACAGGTAGGCGTGTAAGATTTCCGCACATAGAAAGACAAGGCACTTATATAAATATATTTTTTCTTTCGATTAACAGACTGCGATTTGTATAGTAATTTGCGCTGAAGTTGCGTGGCTAAACTCATACGTAATATAAACATTGCGAGATTAAAAACTTGAGTAAATATAATTCCAGAAACGAATTTCTCCTTGCCTTTTCTGTCTGCAAATTTGTAAGGCGCAGAATATAAATCCCGTATGTGATTAAACTAGTAGTTTTAAGTTCGAAACCAAGGATTTCTGTCTACTAGGTAGTGCCGTGTAATCTGATAGAAGTTTCAAAAACTTGTAATTTACGTTCTTCCTTCTAGGTAAGAGACCAATCTGAAAGGTTTCTGTTAGAAATGATTCGAATACGAGAACAGGATCCCAAATATGGGCATAAGGGTACCGACATTTGGCACCGTATTATATTCTTAACGTCTAAAAGTTTCTGAGTGGAAATTAATTGTTTAAAAGAATGAAACTGAGATAGAGACAACAGTGGTCAGAGAATTGTCTTAGAGAAGCTGTTATTGCAGTTGAAGAAAGTGTCAATTACAGAAGCGCCCATTAATTTTGAGTATGTGACAATTATTTCTATAAAATGTTTGTGTATTAACAGTTTCTGGGAGTTAATAAAAGCATGATTTCATTTTTTGTAATGTGGAAAATACTTATATTTTTAGATTCTGGGAGGTGACCATAATTGGATCATGAGATTCCTTAGATTTTAAAATTTATCCTGTCTTTTGGACATATTTCATTTAAAAACAAGTCATGTTTTTTCATTTCCAATCCAATCAAGATGACCCTCGAAGTTTCAGAACTTCATCTTGAGTAGGAGAAATTAAAAAATGTTCCAAAACTTCAGGTTCATGTTTCTTATTATTAGAATATTCAACGTAAAGAGGATGAGCTGAGGGAAGTGAGATATGTGCACATTTTGTTTGGAAAACCAAGAGGGAAGAGAAACATGCAAGATTATAGGCATAGACATTATTTAAAAGAACGGGTTTTGGGGGGGGACAAGTTGTATGTTAAATTGATTCATTTGGTTCTTCTGGACACATTAATGACGCAAAAATTTCTTGTCTGGCTGAGCAACTGATAGCTTCTTAGGAAGAGATAATATGACTGATATTACTAGTTCTCTGACCCTCCCCGTTGTCAGGTTTCAGTCGTTCAGTTACCACTGGACTTTAAAGAAGTGAGTAGTATTAACAAATAAGTCTTTGTAATAGAGACGCGTTGTGTTTTCTTGGAGGTAAGAACTAAATTTCTCAATACTGTATTATTTAGACTAACTTCAGTTTTGAGCAGATTATTAAATGGCGATTCAAGGATGTAACAAAGACATTACAGCTGCTCAGTCAGCATGTGGTACAATATCCCAGTTTTGTGATGGTGAAAACTACTTAGAATTGTAAGTTCAGATAATGAATGATGAAATTGAAATAAAGAGAAAAACTGGCGAATAGTTCCAAAGACGAGCCAGTCCGAACACAGCACTGCACCCCGCGATGTGCATCTCACATTCGTCCGCCTCCGCACTACCGTTTATATTTGGTTCTCAGTCCACATACTAAGGATATTTTTGATATAAATTAATTTGTTCTTAAAACTTACTCATGAAAGAACTTCAAGTATATGTTTTATTAGATTTATTTCTGTGTCACTTGATAACGCGATAGTATCGATACTTACAGATGTGTTTTTATTACAAACGACGGAGTCTGAAGGCTCTTTTGTTATTTGTTACAGCCATAATCCGACAGCAAGTGGTATTAACTGTCTGCTATACCCGCAAGCCATATCTCATGACTGTGAAAGTGAAAATAAAAAGTAGTAATTATATCCACAATCTGTTTTTCGGTGTATCGCAAACCGCCCTTATCTTGGGGCAACTTGCGACAACCTTCTACTCTTCTCCCTTCATTATTGTCCTATACTGCGGTCAAGAAATGGCTCGAGGGTCGAGGGACATCCCGCCATTAAACCCAGACGGCACTTCTAGCAATGACCAACTTGCTTTTCCGGATTTAATTGAAACCGCGGAGGTCACTTCATTACACTCGTTTTCCGACGACCCAGAGCCCATTTTAAGCTTTGTGTGGGTGTATAGATTCTGCAATGTGATAACAATTATACTGAGGGGATAATCAACTTCACGAAATGCAATCAGGGTGATCAAAACAAGATAAATGTGGGCAGGAAATATTAGATTTAAAAAATTGTTTGGAAATGATAAAGGGAAGGTGCACACTCAGAAGATCTAGACGTAGATGGGAATACACTGAAAAGGCTTGGATTTTCGTGACTGGCTGAGTGTGCTATTCGTTTCTCAAGGACTTCTCACCGTGGAACTTTTGTTTGGTTTAAGGAGTAACCAAACAAAAGTTTTGGGTTTGCTTGAATACAGTGATTCTCTAAAGGCTTGTGACAGTGGTGCCAATATTACGTCAAACACTGTCTATTGACTGACATATATTTGAAATATACGTCATTTTGGGAGTTGGCTCTTCTCTCATTTTTAAGGTGATTTTTTTGTCTTCATGCTGACAGATTTGTTATTACTTTTCTCAGTAGACGTCTACAATGACAGTCAACCGAAGACTGTCAATTTTTATTTCTCTTGAGAATGATTTCGTAAACACATTACTTCCAGATAAGTTCATTCCAAATATTCGCTGCATTTTTTTAAAATTTTCTGTGTATTAACTGCTCGCATTTAAATATTTACATTTAAAATAAAGTGTTGGTAAATGGAGGTACTGATCCGTAATCACGGAAGTTAAGTACTTTTCCACTAATGACCTCTCACATTTTGTAATTTCTAAAAAGTTAAAATGATGCGTTAAGTAAGATTCAGAGGCCTCCAGATTTCAGTGCGCTGGTTCTGGTCCCAGTCTGTCTGCAATATTTACACAACGATGCTTCCTGTGTTTCACTGTTTCCGGCAGTCACTATTTCTAGTTTATTTTTGTCGATACTGTTGATTAATCGAATTTCACGTCACACGTGAGTTACCAGGGTTCTGTATTCTATAATACTGAGATGAGAAGATTTGATAGTCAGGTAATCTCTTTTTTTGAAGGTCTTGAAGTTTTAAAACAGTAACAAACTTAAAGTGACCATAACGGTAATAAATCCCTTGTTTCTACATACACATCAATAGCAGTTTGTAATGATTTACTAAAAATGCAGATAAATCACCTTTCTGAATGGAAGAAGTATCTCTTGTAATAATCCGCAATATTATAGTTCTTATTTGTATCAGTTTTTCCTCTTATCGTATAAATAACAATATTAAAGTAAATCCTGAGTTAAAGTCCATTGAGGCAGGTGTGTGTCGATTCTTTCCTAACAGTTTATACATGGTACAGGGATTGTTCCAGCGACTTATATACGCAAAAGTAGGATCGAGGATTCTCGTAGCATCTAAAAGGCAATTACGTGTCTCATACATTCTTATTACAACAAAGAGTTTTCAACGCTCCTAGACTCTCTTCTTACTCCAGCCTTAACACCTGATCCCGTCTACGCATTGTATATATCGGCAATAGTGCCCTCCCCCTTTTCAGCTGTTTTATGGAAAAGAGCAGAAGGGGGAGCGGAGAAAGGGGCCATTTTCAAGCAAGGTGAGAATGTGAAGTGTTGTATATATTCTTCACATATATTCTAACTTGCAGCTTATATCCACATTTACGCAGCGAGGGTGGAAGGGAGAGGGGATGTGTACACGACTTGGAGGCGGTGGAGTGGTGATATCAGACCTGTGTCCCCTCAGGGCACATTAATATTTATCCTGTGTCCAACACCCATTTATAATTTCGCTGAGTCTATTAGGCTCGGGCCGTGAAACTTCTTTTTATTCTTTTCCATATCTTCAGGTTTGGAAGGAATTTTTCCATTCTTACATCTTTGCGATCAGAGAAATTTAAATAAATTGGGAATATATTTAAGGCTGATTATGGTAAGATTTGAGGTTCTCAAGGAGGCGACTAATAAGGTCAACGTCTTCTGGGATATTACACTGTGTGGCCTAAAAGTTAATGATTCCTATATGGAAAGAGCAGGTGTTTCAAAAGAATTATTTCGTTTTAGTGAAATTTGGTTGTGAATTGTTTTACCTACTGTAAAACGAGAACTGATTGATCAGTAGACATATATACTAGGGAAAATATATACACTTCGATTTAGTTTCTACGCACATTTGAAATAGGGTTTGCTATTTTCGTACCTCACTGGAGTTGATGACTATTTTCTGCCGATAAAATCTGTTTTAAAACTAATAAGCAGTGATAATTGTGACACTATATTGAGGTAAATTTTGTTTCATCAAATTCCTATTTCATTAGATATATATTGCATCGAATACTGCTCAAATTACAAGTTGCAATTTTGGTATTTTATGGTGAGTTGATCTAGAAGAGACTAAATAATTCTGTCTGAGATTTATTTAAAGCACGTTTCATATTGGTAAGATTTCAGGTTCTCACGGCGGCAAGTACATAGATTACTGTCTTCTTGGATATTGTAACGTGCAGACGTTAACCGATGTTTTATAGGTGCTTGCTGCTTCCATCATAAAGGTCGTGAGTGAGATATATCTCAAAACTAATTCCTCGCGTGCGGCTTACTTATCGCCCTGATGGTGGAATGAATTGTGATTATATTTGTGCACTTACTCTAAAAATGTTTGCTTACAACTTAAGTAAACATTGTAATATTTATTATAGCAATGGATTGTACAGAAATATTATTTTGTTTTATATGAAATAAACAAGAAATTTCCATCAGGCCCCAAAAATTTGAATGTTCACCCGTCTCTCTTTGCAAATATGCCAAGCGATTGAATATCCTTAGGAACAGACTGTCAATTTTACTTTATTATGAAATGATTCCCTTTTCTATACGAAGACTTAAAATGGCAACTTCCTTTCTAGTCGTATCCTCCTTGGCGTGTATGCAGTAAAGTATTAGATATGAAACGGAGAATGTGTTTGGAGGGGGGGTTATAACATGGCTGTCTGGGTCAATGCATGACCACTGCTGTCTTCTGAACATACTGCCTGGTTTTGCTTGGTTTGTTTGCATTTACTTGCGTTGTTATGTGTATCCTTTCGTGAGAGTTAAGGATCTCATAACTTCCTCTTAGTTCTCTCAATTTCTTTGGGTCTCCCATTTCTCTTTCAACCTTCTTCTTGTTCTTCTCTGTTTTTATTTCCTTCGTCTTTCTTCTAAAGTGAAACGTATTCCGAAAGTAATGCGAAGAATGAAAGGAAATTATGACGTCGTATTTTTTAATATAAGAGACTGTTTTACACACAAACTGGTTCTACTAGCTCTATATGACGCTGTAGCACGGATTAAATACATGCTTTGTTAGACATGTACAACCCTAAAAATACAGAATTCCCGCAGTGTCGTTACAAAGCATAAGCTTACGAATAAAGGTTCATGAAACAATTCAGAAATAAATTGAAAGAAATGTCAGTGCTTAGAGAATTAAAGGGGTCATTTCAGAAACATTACCTTCATCTGAATATTAACTGTGTGATATACTGGTCTAGTATTAAAGACGGTCTATAGAATATTGCGGAGCAGTACCAATTTGAGCCAAAAGGTTGGATGTATGTTATACGTATTTAGAACTATAAGAAAGGCGAAGATACATTTCAGGCATAAATGGAGATTATTTAACATATTTCTATATCTATTGTATAAAAAGCTATTATTTCTTAGACATCCAATATTTCTTCAGAAGATTATTAACATTTGATACAAAATAATCTTTGCTTTAAAGTAGTTTAAAATAATTTTCATTTTCATTTTTACATTAACCGATTTGATCAAGCAGGAAAAAATAAGTGAAATTGTTTTTTGCACAAAGTGAACGCAAATAAGGGCGTTTTTGCTTTATATACTTATAACATTACTATACACACACATTCCTTATGAGTAATCATAACCTGCTATTAAACAAGGAATGTCCCTGTGTTTTAAATATTGTTTGTTCTGTAATCATACAGGCTAAGCTGTAATGCATAAATTGTGAAATACCACGGCTGTGATTAATATAAAATATATGTGACGTCACATATTTTCTTATGTAAAGTAAATTAAATTCGAACAAGGCATTCTGGGATACCGCGCCCCGTTGTCTTGTGGTAGGTGACCGAAACAAGACGCCTTACCATAGATCAGGCCTACGCTGATACTACGGAAAGAAGTCCTGCGGATGAACACTTCCTTCGAAGTCGTGCGTTCATATGTTTTATTCTCTTGAGCTGACTGACATGGTCCGTGGTGGCCTGAGAACTCAAGAGTAAAACAAACAGACCGAGTAGACCGAAAGGGAAAGCCCCGATCGGTGTCATTTCCATCACCAATAGGACGCGGCTTCAATGTAATCCTATATTTTCTGTTTGTGTTGGAATATTAATTGAACTAAATACCCCATACAAAAGGAGGAAAGTTGTGGAAGGGAATTATTTAATATTGCGTTTCACATATGAATTGGATTTTGGAGTATAGCAAGACTGTTTTGTTTTGTAATAGATTGTAAATCTGTATTGTAGGAATATTCCCCATTACAGGATAAATGGTAAACTACACAGTTTAGTCACTCACAGTCTGCATTAATAAATAATGCGTTTCCTTGCTGAAATATATGTTGGCTTTAAAATACAGGGCAGAAATCCTTAACTTATAATTTAAACTTGATATATTCCTTTTAAATTTAGCAGTGATACCAGCTTTCTGGTTAAAGATCACTTTGTGTTCTCTCGTTCATCGAAAGAACTGGCATTCAAGTAAACCGAAAATACTTAAATTTCATTCTTCAGATTAGAGAGAACTACATACCGTGCACAAATTTGAACTTTAATTAATGCTCTCTACAAGAGAACCTTCAAAGAAAGCGTCGCATTTCGTTCCCTTACACTTTAACGATCGCTTTGCATGGCATTATTTATGGGTAGATTGTCAGGCTCGCGACTTTCAAACATTGCAAGTGTAGGTCTACTACTTAATTGTTTTATACTTAATATTACATAAATGCTATAATGATCCAGTTTACCCTAAACAATATCTTATCTAAATATGTCATTAATCTTCGCAATTGCCATCTGCTCTAGGAATTAAAATGAGGATTTTTCTTTTTTATCTGTGTAGGGTTCATTTTCACTGTGTTACTTAAAAAACTACAGAATAAGTATTTTTAATTTGAGTAATTTATTAAGAAACGTGATAAACAAACATGTCTAGAGCAACTGTTTCTAATCTTGTTCATTTGGTGCCAAGAAATGTTAACGAGTTAATGCAGTTCATAAATAAGGTAGCACTAACTATGGTCTCTAACATTGTATAAATGGAAACAAATCCATAATATCATGTATGTGTACGATATTGAATGTGTTCGTGTATGTGTGTTGTCAATCATCGAAATCAGAATTTTTTATCTTCTCGTATCTAAAATTCGAAAAATTCTGTGCTTCTAACTATTTTATATAAGCCTAAGCGCATAATTTTGTCTCGACATACAGAAAAAAGCATAAATTAACAATGACGATGACTGTTTTCTAGTTTGTAAGGCCATGTAGACAGATAGAAGTTTACGAAAGTTTCAGAGGTACTTGCTGCCTTCATCATCAGGACGATGATTCAACGAAAGAATTATAACACAGCCATGTTTATACTCGCCGCTGTGAAAACCTCAAATGCTGCATAAAATTGACAATGGAAGAGAACAATGCACTAAGGAGAAAATTTGTCCGCAAGAGAATTGATGAAACAGGAAAATGCAGAACACCAAATGACGAGCTTCATACCTTATACTATTTACCACATATAATTAGGGATATTAATTGACGGGAGACGAGGTGAGCCAGACTAATATGGCAGAGCATGCATCAGAAATTAATATGGAATTTTAGTCGAAGTACCTGAAGTAGGATGTGGCCACTTCGGAGATTCTGATGTAGATGGGATGACATTATTGAAACGGATCTTACACAAATAAAACAACAAAAAAAAAAACGATGTGTACTGAATTCAGCTTGTTCAGTACAGAATCTAGAAGCGTGTCCTTATGAACACGATAACAAACGTTCTGATATAACATTTGGAGAATTTCGTGATTAGCTGAGCGACAATCAGCTTCTGAAGAAGGACTCTGCTCCGTGGATTTAAATTTGATAATTTGTTAACAATAATGATCAAATTAATATTTTAATGCATTGAATTCGAAGCGTGCTTAAATAATATTTAAGTATTCAGTCCGTACTTAAAAGTTCAGATGGTTAATGTTGTTTAATAAATAGTCGCTGTTTATTTTTGGGATAATACAATCTATGGCCAGAATGTAGAGGTACTGAACGTTTTAGCTACATATACTACATGTAAATATTATTCGGCCTTTAATGGCTAAATTTTTACAGGTTAATAAATACGTCGCAGATTTAAAATGGTAAGTAATTTACTGTTGTGAGTAACAAGTGGCCATTATGAAATACGCTGACACTAATCATTTTGTCTTTGCACATTTTTCTGTTGCTTATAAAAATACTGAGATACACGTTTCATTCTACAGCCAAGAAGCGTTGGTACTGCATCTTATCATTTAAACAGTACATTAAATTGAAACCCTGGGAGCAACATTGCGTTATCCCATGCTTTATTAAAACTAAAAAGTAGAAGATAGAGTTGAAAGTGGTTGAACTTTTTAAGATTCTGGAAGATGCACATTTAAAGCAACAAACCATGTAGCTTAACTCGCTTGAGAAAGCAAGTAACGGCAACGGTGGTATTGCGTTTTTTATTATACCAGATTTGCCAACCTTGTGAGTTAGCTCACTGTTGCCCCCACGTCTTTCGTTCTGTTCTTGATTACGAAGACACCGTTACGTATTACAGTACGTCCTGAGGTACAGTTCAATTTTTAGACGTGGCCGCCGAGTAGCGAGTGTGGGGAAGTGAGGGGAGTCATGATAGTAGATTAGTTAAGTGCATAGTTTAGTTGTAGCCCAACTAACCTGTACGACTCTTACAGTTCTTACTTCTGTTACTGGATTGGCCCAAATCTTGAATCGTCTTAATCCACTGGTCATGTTTAAGAAACTGAGCTGTAAAGGACATACAGTGAAACTATGTATCTCTCCATAATGGAACGATGACAATATAAAAGTATTTTTCCGTGACTCTTTTCCGTTCTTCTGTTTTATGTATATACTGAAAAGCAAACTATGAAGAAATAGAGATCGTTTTGGATTACTATAAACATCAAAGGTTCTTCGCCGCTCATACATCATCGCTGTGTTGTCAGATTAGAGTTACGGGGCCGGCCAACTTGAATGTTCCATATTCATGTCCTCGTCCCTCAGAAATGTCAGGAGGAACTGACATTCTCGCCACTGGCTTTAGCAATCCGTAGACATTAAATCACATGGACGGATATCAATTTATTAAACCAATGTTTTTTTTAAAATTGGATTGTGGAGGCCAGTAGTTATTCCACCCATCATGTTAAATGAACGAAACGCTTAACCCTTTCAAGTCGAATGGTACATATATGTACCAGTTGCTTTAACAATCAGTAATTCTACATTTTGTATTCGTATGCTTTGCATTATTCCCCCTGTAAGTAGGGATTATTTCTTGAAACCAATTGATCTTACTTATTTAACTACTTCATGGAGCCGAGTAATTCCTAAGAAGCCAACAGTCACTCAGCCACACAAGAAATTCCCAACATTTGATGGTTCATCTAATTGTTCACAACGGCTCGCTATCGGTCCCTGCCATCAGCCAGATGAATCCAGTCCACACCACCCCATCAAATTTCTCCAATATCCATCTTAATGTTATTTTTCCACCTACGTCTAGGTCTTCCTAGAGGTCTCTTTAGTTCTGGTTTACTTACCAACTTTCTGTATGCATTCCGCTTCTCCTATGCGTGCTACATGCCCTGGCCACCTCATCCTCCTTGTCTTCATCAGTCTAATCACATTTAACGAGGAGTACAATTTATGAAGCTCTTCATCTAGCAACTTTCTCCAGCCTCGTAATAATTTATCCCTCTTAGGTCCAAATTTTTTCCTCATCAACTTTATTCTCAAACACCTTCAGTCTAAGTTTCTCCCTTCATGTCTGAGATCAAGTTTCACACTCATACGAAACTACAGGCAATATTACAGTTTTGTATGTTTTAATGTTTATGTCTTTAGATAGCAGACTAAAAGGTAAAAGGTTCTGAACTGAATGGTAGCAAGCATTACCCTAATTTTATCTTTCCTAATTTCCTCATAAATCAAAATTTTATTTATTACATTCGCTCCCAAATATATGAACTTTTCCACATTTTCAAAGGATCCATCAGCTATCTCTATGTTACGATTTTGACCTGCATTCTGGTGATGAGACATCAACATATATTTAGTTTTCTCTATGTTTACTTCTAGACCAACCACTTTATATTTTTAATGGTAATGTGATGTTATCCTTGGTGTATGGACTAAATTTTTATAGTGACTAAATTTACGATAAAGTAGGCTAACTGTTAAATTGAAGAAGGTTTATGGAGATGATGTAAGTGCCAAATTTCATTTTTGAAGAACGTGTCCAGTTCATTATAAACCGACATCAAGATTTATCTGGTAAATAATATGTGAGCTAATAGAATGGCGTTTGGCACTTATTCCATATTCTATATTTTGTATATTTATAGTTTTTTAAATGACCCTTTTTTAGTAGCTAGACTATATAGCCTCGAATGAGAGGATGACAGTGAACAACGAATTGGAAAGCATGTGGAAAGAAGTAGTCGTGGTGTAATTTAAAATACTATCCGGCAGTTGCCTGAAGGGACTGAGTAAAACTACGAAAAACACCAGTCAGGATAGCTGGTCTCCATGCCGATTATACATCGGCGGGTTATTATCAGTTTATAACGAGGGCCCTCAATCGTTTGAAGAACTGGGGCCGCATTAAATCGTGGGATATCCGTTTATAAATGAAAACAATTTTTTGAAATTATTTTCCTTCGCATTAAGTTTCACATATTAGTCTGATCAATTTTCTTCAACAAATTTGTTGATTCTTATTTTTCTAAATTGGCCATTCAAAATAGGTATGTAATTTACACTTTGACTGTTTTTATTGTAGGGTGCAATGCCTCACAAAACACACCTGGGATCCAACGGTTCGGATCTCCTGACATAGAAGACTGGTACAAAATAAGATATTATAATGATCACCGCATTCAGCGTGTCATGATTTAAATACGCGATCTCATTGATAGTTAACAAAATAATTGTAACAGGCAGACAGCTATAAAAAGTATTTTATCTCCGTTTCATATGTCAGAAAGGAAATACTAAAACCAGAAAGTTTCAAAGGAAGAAATATACCTTGAAGTTTAGTTTTTTGTGTCCTTTTATGGTTTCGTGTCAGAAATGGGTCTTTGTGGAAAGACCATGTGACAAAGTATGGCTGTAGTTCATCATTCTGTCTTGAGGACCGTCCCAGCACGCAATAACACGGTTAACAATAGCCGACAGTTGCTTTGCGATTGCGTTGCGACCAATACGTGAAATATTGCCGACAAGTGAGCACGAATTCGAAGAGAAATAACGTAAAAAGCAACCAAGAAGAAATGGAGTGGAAATGGTACTTTTTAACTGAAGTGTGATGTCGCATCATTTGTTTAAAACAGATAGGGGATTAACAGTTCTGTTCCAAACGCGACTGTCACTGGAGACCATTATTTATTCAAATTGTGTTCGTCATTGCCCTAAATTATGAGTCACGTGAAACGGGTTCATAATTTGACATTGTCCTCAACCTATCAATGTTTACTTAACAATCTGTGCTTTAAGAACGTTTTGAAAATCCCTTCTTTTAATACCTAGACCAGAGCGTACATGGGCAGACTTTATTTCCATAAGCTATATACTTTTTCAGCTGGTGACTTTAAGGAAAAGGGGTCATTTTACCTATAACGAACCGCTAGAGCTGTTTACAATTTGAGTGGCATTCTCTGAAAGGCTTTTCTCCGAGTCCTCCAGTATTTCCTTTTCACCGTCAACCTACATTTATTGATACATCATCTAGAGATGGACAAAGGGCCCGTCAGAGGCCCATTTCCACAAAGACATAGTCTCACCCCATCACAACAATACCAGGAACTACGGATGACATCTTCCATTTGTGATCCCATTTTATCCTCACTGTCGTGAGAGCACGTCAAATCCCACAAGAGCGTTAAGTCTTAGTACTACACATGATGATTGTAATATCGTTTTTAGCTACGATTGTACGTGAAGTTCTATTATCTAAGTCTGTGTAATATATTTCAATAATTAAAATATTTTCCCGCATATTTTTTTGAATTTATTTTACTCTAACAGGCTTCTAGCTTCTGTCGTGAAGATCACACCGTATCCTGCATGTTCTCAGGCAGTAAATCAATCCCGTTTCATGTGGCTTATCTAACTGAGAACCCGCGGTTCGCCGAACTAGTTTGTCCCTAACAACTGACTTAGTCAGAACTACAAAAAGTTTCCGAATTATACGGAAAATTGAACAGGGAGTTTCATTTTTCACAACAAAATGGAAGACACCGTCACGAAGAGACTATACATAATAAAAGGGACATAAATAAATAGTGACAAGGCCTTTGTTCCTAGCAGAAATATATGCTGCAACTACCGAGTCCTGACGAAGAAATTGTAGTAATGTACCGATGCTAGAGGCATACCAACCGCCTGAAATGATGAATCGAACGTACAGTCGATAGGCTTGGTGTCCATTGTGATCTTCTGGATTGTAAGTAGTTACTAGCGTTTCGGAGGAAAGTATTCCCTCCATGTACACGGCGTCACAACTCAAGAGAACCACGGCTGTCATCTGGCAACGCCGTGAGAATTACGAATCTCAAATAGATTTACTGTTTGTGGAAGATTTTGAATATCGATTTTGGAACCGGACAAGGGGTAATCAATGTACAAAATATTGTGGAGCAAAGTTACTCAGAAGCGGCCCTCCAGAAATATTTATGGGCAAACAGCACCTCGATCTTCATTTCGACGTGTCTGTGAGATCAGTAGCATACTATTGATAAATTAGCCCTTAAAAATGTGATAAAGTCTATTTGAACTTATAGATGGCTGTGGATATTATAAATGTGCAAAATTTCACTACTGTCGATTCTTAGAATTAAATCTTCGTGTCCGTCTTAGCGAATTTTGGCCTTTCGCCCACCTCTACTTAAAACGAAGTCCAGAAAATTCCAATAGACAGTGAATGCTGTTTCGTAACTCGCTGAGAAATTTTACCTCTGATACCACACTCGTACCACCTTTTACATAATAAATAACAACATTTTGTCGACGTAGTTTATTTATTGGTCTCATACTTCTCAAAATGACCCGTAATCATTTCCTAAAACAGCATTAGCTAATTGGTGTTTTTAATGCAGACGCTTTGCTTCTTTGAATTTGGAATTGAATTTTATAATATTACTTATATGAGTTTGATATTTCATCGGGTTAAAGAGGTGAAAAATTACGATTATGGGAATGAAACACGTAATGCACGGTCAAGTTGCTCTTACTACATGCGCATTTCAAAACGTAAGCACGTGCTAACCCTTAATTGTGGGGTTATCTCTTAAAGAATGCTTAAAATGCTTTCAATCAAATGAACTGGACGCGTTCAGAGCAACACAGGCCTGTGATTAGTTTCTGTTCTTTTACACTCGTCCTCCACTACTTCACACACACACATGTGATTCCTGTATATCTGTTTCAATTAACATTTCTATCAACAACGTAGTCATAGCTTGGACTAAACACATCTGACACAGCCCACAATAACCGTCACAAATCCCATCACCAAATGTGTATATTGACTTGGCCTAGCTCGCTTCCCACCGACTGCTCGCCCTCTCGCCCTCCCGCCCGCAACTCTATTACATTACGATCTGCTGCACATCCCGGGACTGTGATTGAAATCAATGGGCGATGGTCCCCGAGCTGACAGAGATTAATGAGCAGAGAATCCACCGAAGATCGCGCAGATTACGAGGAAAATTAACGTGTCAGTAGGGGGTTACTCGTTCCTTTCCTACTGCCAGCATTGTCAAACCTTCACAAAGCGTTTTTAAAATGTGCTGCACAGTGGACTATGTGCTTGTCAGCTGCAAACGCTTACCAACTCGAAACCAAACACAGGGCACACCCAAGGATTTCTGTTAGCGAGAAAGCAGAAACTCTGGAGTTCATTGATGTTCGTGGCAAAAATTTGAAAGTGATCTAGGGCTTAGTGTTATTGATGATAGAAATTGTCACTGTTCGATCACTAAAAATATCACTCGAATTATATATACGAAACTATAATAATATTTGTGTTTTGATGGTGTTAACTGAATTTAAGTGGATGAATGAAGAAGTCGTAGTGGTAGGCTGTTTTGAACATGACAATTTGAATTTTGTAAAGGGCGGGGGGATATTTTTAATCACCAGAGTGGCTACCAGCTTCTCAAGGACTCTGCACCATGAAGTTAGTGATAACACGCAATTTAACATTTTAAAATTGTGTCTTGTTTTGTGGATGTTGAAAAGTGTCTGTTAGTTCAGGTCTTTCTCGTATTACGTTCTAATTAAAATAAATTCTTAAACTCCACAACTACATGACCAAACAGTTGTTGACGCGATTATTAACCTCGGCGTAATCTGGCATGTCATTAAATTGCAAAATTTATTAAGATCTCGCGTATCTAAAGCAATAAATTATAGTTATGCCACTTTGATCTTTAGTATTTGTTACTATTAATTACTTGCTGATTATTATGACGTCGCCATCTTCGGTGTGATACTAAAGGTCAAACTACTTGTGACTTGGCTAGCAATCTGAGGAGGTTATCTGTCAGCAAGTTGATTGATGCTCGTCCCTTACACCACACGACACGACCGGAGCAAGCAGGAGGAAACAGGCCTCTACGCGTTTGAGCAGTGCCGCTATGTTCCCATTACTGTCAGTCAATCAAGCGTTTTAGCTCTCTTTGCTTGTCAGTTCCTGTGGTTCACCGCATGCTATGCAACATTGAAACCGTCTTTGTTCTACACACATTAGATTCCTTGGGGGGAGTTTTAAGATACATAAAAAAGAGAAAAGAAAACACGAACTTGTATGTATACGAAGCTAAATAATCTATAGATGTCAAAGGAATTCAAGATGATTTGCTGTATTATTTACAAGAAACAAACACAGCAGAAACACAGTGTCATTACTGTGTACTCATGGCCAGGATTGTGGTCTCAGCTCTTTTCTCTTGCTTTTACAAACATAAAATGACGGAAAAGAATTATTGGTTTGAAGACAAATATCGCTGTGAGTTTACGTAAATCGGTATTTTGGCTATTCTTTTGATAGCAATGTCTCTGTAAATAATATAAACCCATCTCTAGCAAACACGAACTAACACAATGTGTGGTGCAACACCGCCCATTCCTACGTAAAATTTGAGATATTCACCTTTCTGATATCTCTCACAGCTTCATCGCGACGCTTAGAAAAGAAATTACTTGGAATGTGACATTAGTAAATATTTCACTTTTCAAATAATTGGATTAGATCCTGTTGGATGCCCATAAAGCAATTTTCTGCATGTCCATTCGTTTTCGTAGATTAAAAAGCTTTCGCTCAAAATTGGAACCGATTGTTTTTATAAGAGGATCTTATCTCTTAAAGTTCGAGGCTCTGTAATTAAAACATTTATTAATAAATTTGCCTGTGGTTCTGCTCTACAAAAGAATCTATTTGTAGGCTACACATCTGAAAAATGTTTACGATTAGACGAGTATAACACAATGAGCGACACCAGTTATGGTGGCTGAGTTTCGGACACTTCAGCGCATCTAGGGTCACGTGCCTTAATGAGCCAATCAGCTTCAGAGATAATGTGATGATCTTGCAGCCATCAGCCTTCGATAGTGTCGGTCGGTTTCATTTGTGGTTGAAGAGAGTTTAAGGTACTTTAAGAACTTGTTCAGAGTTACCACACGGCTAGAGGCGAGTGTAGTTTTGTACCGTCCGAACACTGGAATCGCGGGTTCGAATTCCCCTCGAGGCAGGGTTTCTTGTAGCATTTTTCTGTGCTGTCCTTATAGGCAGAGGCCTTGCTATGGGCTGACCTCCGTTCAAGAAGTCTTACCAAAATGTCTGAGGATTAATTTTAGAATTATATCCGAATAGGAATATGGCAGGGGCTAGAAAGCGAATGGGAGATGAGAAGAAAGTCTAGTTGTCTGCGATTCAAAATATCCCATCCTAACCTGAAGTAGCTACCTACATTATGTCCCAAAAGTCACGCAATTCGAAGCTTATAGTTAAATATTTTGTCAACATGATAGGGAAATTTCAATTTGACGTGCACCACTAAACACTATGCTCTTGCCACTCCACCAAGTCGAAAATTTCATGAAGTTTTTTTATATTCGTCAGTCTACTGTGTAATAAGCACACTGCTATTCAACAGTGCAGCGTGTGTTTGTCATTGAATGAAGTCGTATGAAGCAGTCAAAGTGGCAATTCAGATGCACCTTTCTGATGTCCCTGTATCAAATAAGTCAATTCTTCAACTTGTTAGACTTTCTATTGAAATATTTGCACCTAAAGGTAACCTTTAATAAGTTATTATTATTATTATTATTATTATTATTATTTATTTTTGACTGCAAATGGGTTTATACCCGGTGGCAGTGATATATAAAATTCTTGAAGAAATAAGGTGCAGTTAGCTAAGAAATAGACATAAATTATAATATTATAAAATAAACATGACTTTCTACGTTGGTTTGTGTAAGTTTTGGGAGACTCTGTATAAAATCCATTTTACTTGTTGCAAGCATCCGCTTAAATATGATGAAATAGTGACCGAATATCGTATGTTAACAATCAGTATGTGACCTATTTCAGTCATTTCTTGCTAAACATGTTCGTTTTACGTGAAATCTACCACATGTTACCGTTTTGAGGCTGTAATTGGTCACGGATTTTTAAACCAACTGATTTAGAACGATACACGCATTAATTTGTGTTAAAAGATCATAGATTATTAGTCGCCTGCCTAGAATGATATGCTTATTAGTTATCTTATAACTGTCATGTTGTGATGGCGATGCTGCTGGGCTAATTTTAAGAACACTAGATTTGAACAGATTCCTACTTCTTTGAATAAGGAGATCACAGACGTCTTTTTTCATACACTAAGCACTTTGGAAAATTTGATAGCTGTGCAGATTTTGATTAAAGTTTCTAAAGAGTTGCTGGAAGTGACGTATTAAATCATTCTGTAACATCACTTCCCTATTTTTCTTAAGTGGTAAAACATATGTCAAAAGGTAACATTCGTATATGCGAATTAATAAACTGAATATTCCTCCATTTTTAAATTTGTGCGATCATTCAGTCATGTTATTGTACAACGGATAAATGTATGTGAGTGTGTGTAGTCAGCCAGTCTTTGAGTCTTAGGATGAAGTAGACTTTCCTACGGGTACATAGCAGTTTTATGAATTATATATTACTCTTCGGTGGCTAAACTTCAGATCCTGTTGAAATGCAGTATTTTTAAATCCCCCAACAATCGCATCACATTGTCAAGATATTTCAATAGTTTTTACAAGCGTTCAATTAACGTATCTGAAAAATTATTATTCTCTTCTGTAGACATGTCTGAAAGCCGCAATAATATTAATTAAAATTGGCGTTCTACAAAGTGCTCGGCTGTATCGCGTGCAGAGGAACTGTGGCGCTATCCAAAGAATGTGGAGAAGTTTTACATATAATTATTAGTGCTGAGTAAATTTAGCATTGTATAATCACTACTGCACTATATAAGTCGTTCGCTGTGACTTAGCTTCTGGTTTTTGATGTTTTACTGAAGTACAGCCATTACTACTTCCTTCAAAGCTCCTAATCACCGAACGTTGTGATGTGTAGTAATCCAGTAATTCTGAAGAAATCTGTCTTATGGTGTATTGCGCCATGTAGTCTGCTGGAAGTTTACCGACGTTTCAGAGAAACTTGCTGCTACCAGACTACACCACGCAACATCCCGGAAGACATGCTTTTCATTCAGGTGAGAGAGGGGTTGATTCTGGGCCCACAGTCAGGTTGTCACTAGACCGTGGATTTCCAAAGTCCTTTCAAGCAAATACGTTGACAGTGCATTGAAGTAGACCACGTCCTCCTCACCAGTAACTGATATACACTAGCAATATTTCCTCTTTGGATCAGTGTAATGGTAAGTGTGGTGGTGGCAGTGGATGGCAAAAGATACGCCATGCATTAACGGTCCCTTAAAATAGTCGTGAATGTGAATCTGCTGAGTTTCGTTGAAGGAAAACCCTAAATAGCAATTGTCTGAAAACAAAACAACAAGGATAATATTTGCACCTAGAAGAATTAAGTGACTGAGTTAACATACTAACTTGTAAAATCTAAGTTTATCAAAATAAAATTTAAAAATTTACTTTCTCCCTTGTATAAAACACAACTCGAACGATATTATTTTGAAGATAAGATGGGTAATGAGGTTCTAGGAACTAATCTGCGCTTGTTCTGAGAATCATTCAAAACACACACATAAAGTACACTCTGTTGAAAAAACACAGATTGATTGAATATTAAAGTAGGTGACAGATGTGGTTACTAATGAGTGCTAAAGGGTTAAACTACGAGGAACTTTACAATTTATAGGAGCACACCTCACATAGTATTGCTAAGACAGTGATATCTAGAAGAATACTACCAGCTAGGCATTAATCTAGTGTAGATAAACAAGGAATTCTTAAAATAGTATAATTGCGTCATATTGTGAATCAAATATTAAATTAATTATTCGGCTTTGTCCGTCTGATCACAATTATATTTAAAATTTAAAATTTATAAATAAGATAATTAATTATCATTTTATGTTCCACATCGAATAATCGATTTACATTTGGAACATTTTTACAACATGTTTCGGTTTCATCGAACCATCTTCAGGTGTAAAATTATATCAATAAACTTAAAACTCAACTACAATTTCTGTTGTGTAGCTTTTTGTGATGCTCATATCCATATTATTTTCACATATTGGAGCGAATGTATTGTTTGGAGTGAATGCTTTTGATGTTCTACATCGGTCTGCAAAGCAAATGATTCAAAGAAACACTTATGAATACGGAAGGATATAGAAAACAAAACGAAATAATTAAAAATTGGAAAGTAAAATTAAACATACCAAAGATGAGAGAGTAGACACGTTGATGTGTCTGGAGATGTCTAGAAGTACTAACGTATCCGAACAGTCATGGTTCAATACTGATTGCGGTTGCTTGTAGGAAGAGTAAGTGAAAGGTGGTTGTCGGGGTTGGGGTCAAGGATCTGAAGGGCATTAAAGATGGGGTTATTAAGGTAAATATTATTATCGTTTAGGCAAATGTTAAATTTTAAATTTTAAATATAATTGTGATTAGACGGACAAAACCGAATAATTAATTTAATATTTAAGGAATTTTTAGTCTGCAAAATTTTTGTGGAGAATTTGCTTGAAAAACTTTCACTTGGGAGCCCAAGATGGGGATAGGTGGAAAAGCCTAACATTAAGATATACCTTAAGGAGATAGTTTGGGAAGTTGATGGAACTGGCTCAGATGTGCATTGTCAGTCTTTAATGACATCGATGTTGAAATTTCTTGTTCTGCTACCAATATCTTCCTTACAATAGCCATTGGATTTTATCTTTAATGAAACACTCGGTCTCTCACTCCAGTTCAATTCTACAGCAACTCAGCGGTCAAGGAGTGTGTTTTAAATTATTACAAAAGGGTATTGTACAGTTTTTGGCGGTATCGTATTCTTTTTCAGCCAGTCCATACTTATGTGGGCTTATGCATGCTATTTCTCATGGAAAGCTGAAATTAGTCTCATACACAATTTAACAGTTGAGACTAGCGAACTTTTCAAGCCGTGCCCAAGTACAGAGGAGGGGCGATGTGGGAGTACAAACACATCAGTGTCTCATAAGTATATATATACTCTCCTACGTGCATGAATAACTCAGCAAACGCGTAATTCTACATTCACGGATACTTTATTTTTCTGTCATTATAACTGAGCAGCGCTAATGAGTAACGTCTCGAAGGCCTGACATATGTCTGAATATTTGAATAACCATACAACGCTGCTTTCTCAAAGCGATGGTCAACAGCTGCAGACTTTTCTCCCGTAAATTATTCATAATCTTTTTGCAACATAAATAGGTCTTTATGCTACAGACGTGTAATGAAGCAAATGTATCTCCTACGTCTTTTCTTTTAATACGAATAAGATTTTTTCCTACATTAGTTACCATTTATTTATTTAAAGTTTCCTTATACCTTCTAATTATACGTAAGAAAATAACAAATTAATGACAAAAGTAATTATAACTGTGCCATGGAGAATGCAAAAATATTCACAAAAGAGATCACATTTCGTATTTCAAAGCAGTTATTTGATTAGTGGATAAAAGAAGTTAAGTAAAATAATATATTTATGAAATCTGTAATTACAAACTAATGCAATTATGATTAGTGGGATGAAATGAACGTAACAGAATGCAGGGCACGGTACTTAGTACACCACACTTTTTCTGTTCTTGGAATATAATCCGCGACAATAAAATTAACTCTTGTAGAGTAACATGAAAAGTGTGTAACGAAGGACGAAATTTTTCTGTTGTAGTCCTTTGTTCCAATTTATTTGAAGGTTACTGCAGCGCTTATTACACGGCAGTTTCCAAGTATCTTTCTGAATAATTTGATCTTACATTTTTAACACTATATCTCAGGTTGTGAATGGATAAAATCTTCTCCAGTTATGGATATGAATAAGCATTACTGCAGCAAGCAAATTTAATATCCTTTAGAATCGTTCCCGTATGTGAGCTTTGTAATAGTTTTGAAGGATATATTAGCTGTATTTTTATTAGACTTTCATCCTGCATTTTGGTGGCGAGACATGAACTTGATTTGAACTTAAATTAATTTTAATTCTCTTTAAATAATTCCACCCTACTTTCATTATCAATTTTATATGCAACGAAGGAGAATGAAACTAACATTCCGTATTGCTTAAGTCGAGGACGTTTTTAAATGAACTTTTACAAAAACATACAATACAATAAAATAAACATAGCCCACATATTTATTTACAGACTTACAGAATTTTTACATATAAGTTATATTACATGTTTCGTTAAAACGTCAGTGTTTTAGTTTTTGTAAACATATATTAATACCTAAATTTTCAAGCATTTTCTGGGTATTCTGATTTTCCTGAATATATTTTAAATTATTTACTTATTCAAGTTGCGAACTGAAGACTTATAAATTGTAGATTTTTGTATAAATATCTTAAGTTGCAGTAAATTTAATTATTTTAATAATAAATTGATTTCACGTTGGTTTGTTTCAACGTTGTCGAGGACAGAAGTGAAGAAGAAAGACGACACGGCGAGAATAACTTGTGTCACGGAAATGAGTGCACATATTGTAGACTTTCTAATTTCGATATTTGTGCTTAAGCTTCTGATACACTTCTTGTGGGCAAATGAAAGGTTTTGCAGATGGTAACAGACTTCGATTACTCTTTATCAGCGCCAACCAAACAATTACTAAAATTGGATAATCTCCAAAGTGTGCCTTATCCCTGCAACGATTGAACATTTGTAAGTTCAACACTTAGACATGTTCAAATCTCTTGCTGTCTGTGTTGGATTATGTGGAACGTGTGGGAACAAGAATAGGCTGTGTTGTGTTCACAATACCAGCACATTGGAACTGCTTGGTAATCCTGTCCTTTTCTCAGTTCTTGGAATGTGGCCCGGAGGAAGAAGACAAGATTGACGTGAAATCTTCAAACACCATAACTCGTCGGTTTCCTTCTCATACAGTCACGCACTTTCAAAAACAAACATTGGATCTGCCGACAAAGGATGAAGAAATGTTGTACACAACACAAGCAGCACGCTAGCCGACAGGCGATGCGGGTGCTGTAATGGAGTGAAACCATTCCGAGATCAAATGGGCGCTTGGTGAGGCTCAAGGCAACTTCCAACATTGTGCTTGTTGTATGAAATTCTTGTTTAATTGAGTGTGAGAGACGGAGGAAGAGGTTCGGTTCTGCCACAGAACATGTATTGTCGTATTCGTTGTAAAGTTATCATGAATATCCACCGAACCTCACCATTGAGTGGTTAGCACTGCTTCGTAATCTGGAGTCCCAGGGTTCGAATCGCGGCCCGGTTATCCTGACCAACGTTTTCATTAGTCTCTCTAGGAAAATACCGGTATTGTAGGCCACAACCACTTCCTTCCGTATCCTATCCTCATTAATACGATGTTCATTAACCTTTTGAAAGCTAAGTGGCAACTCTATGTACCACCTGCTCTAACAATCAATAACTATGCATTTTTTTATATGTAGTCCTTGTGTTATTCTTAGCGTAAACAGCGATTATTCCCCTGAACATTGTTTACTTTTTATATTTTTATGGTGAAGTGTTGTGTTTTCTTTGCGGTATGGACTAAATTCTTGAATATTATTTAAAAGAGCATCAGGTTCAAAGGGTTAATTAAGGCTATATGGGCCTAGTATGAGCTGCTGACAGCATCGTTAAAGAATGAAGGCGCAAATAAACAAATTATGATTACACCCTGTTCAGAGGTGATATTGGAGGATAATTTCTTGAGTAAAGTAAAGTAAAGTAAAGTAAAGTTTGTCCCATGTAGGCGTTTGGGGTGAGTATAGCTCCTCTCTTCCTTGACCTCGGCACTAGATGGGGGTGAGTGGTCAGCATCACGCCCCGGCCGGCTTTACCCCCGGGAAAGGACCCCGGTACCCATTGTAGAGGAGGCTGGATGGGCCCCAGAGCCGGTCTGGACGCAGAGGCTAGAGGAAAAATCCTCTGCCCCCGTCGGGGATCGAACCCCGGTCGTCCAGCCCGTAGCTAGTCTTTATACTGACTGAGCTATCCCGGCTCATAATTTCTTGAGTAGTACGGTATTACAAATGATGTGTTCATTTTCACTTTTGTTAAACGAGTTAATACTTGATTAGACATACTGTCTAAGCATTCAAAATATACATTTTTAACCCTTTGAAGTAGCAGCTTGTCTAAATATAATTTAAAATGCAGTTTTTACTTCAAAGAAAAGTAACAGCACTCCAGCTTGTTAATTATGTTTTAAGAAATAATCGATCTTTACTCTGAGTAGTTCAAAACCCATAAACAGACCGCTCTATGTGGACAAAATGCAAAGTTATTGGTTGTTAAAGCAGGGAGTACCTATAATTTACAATTTTTTAAAAGGGTTAAATAGGCGCCGAAAAAATGCTGCAAGTAAAAGTTACACATTACACACAAAAACCCTTCAGCTACTGGCAGGTACTTATAGTACAGCAAAATGTCATGCGTCATGCTCAGGAACTAGTGAAAACAACTAGATGGACTGGTAAGTGGTACGGGGACTGCGGAATGTGTATGTTAATAAGTTACTGCTTTTTATATAATTTTGTTATGGTCATACTGCTTCTATGTTAGCTTGTTTCCTTTTTTCTCGTTTAGTAATTTCCTTATCAGCTCTCTTATTCTGTAACAGAATGTTCAGTCTGATTAGTTTACTCTGCATTGCCTATATTAGTGGGTACGCGGTCAATTACTTTGAATTTTGTTTCACTAATTTATGTTGTGTTTTATAAACTTTATAACTTTGGTACGTGGGAAATTTAATTTTTAATTTACGATAAAGATTTGAAGAAATGAGCAAAATGTAGCAAGAGGGATGAATGTGACGGTCCAGTGAAAAAAAATACGCCTCTGATAAACTTCTGGACAAGTATCGAACGGCATTAACTCCATGCTGTTTCTTAACAATTGACAACTTACAACACTTTATCACGAACAGGTTTCTGGTTGTAGCCCTACTTAACATTTCACGATCAAAGAGCCATTACACAAATTTTGTTACCGAGTACGTCTTGCGGGTACCGTGTGCTGTGTTGTAGAAATATGTAAATTTGCAATGAAGGATTTTGCAGCGTTTGAAGAGCTGTAAAATTCATTACATTTCCTTTGATAGCAATAGTCGTTTTTCTTCTGCCAATTAATTAATATATTAAAGCGGAGACGAAGCAATTCGGTTTGTCACGTTACAATTTAGGCACATATCGATTGCAGGGTGAGATTTTGTTCTAAATTATTTATAACTTGCAAACACATTTTCATATAGAATCAATACCACCAAAAAATAATATTGAATTTCAGTTGAAATTTGAAACCTCAGGACAAGAAAATTGTTTAATAAATATCTTACAAGTTTACTTTGCAATCTAATTCTCTTATGACGAATTCTTACATCAAATGACCTGGATTGAGAACGAAAATATTAATTACATCCAATCGCAAGGCTAAATAATAACATGAAATAAAGTTTAAGACTTGGCCGTCGGATAGGCTATTATTAATATATTTACAAAAACTTAGTTTACAGAGTAAAATGTTATTAGGTAGATAGCGTAGCTTCTACTCATGCATAATATTATTACATATGTTTTCTCAGTATTCATAATACTGGCAGACTGATTACAAATTCTACAATAACTTAGATGTATTTATCAGGAGAGACATCACATTAGGGTACCAGAATTATAACCGAAAAGCAAAATATTCTTGGATTGCAGGAATTTTTATTGCAGATATATGTAAGCCTGTAAGTAAAAATCGAATCATTTCTGAAGTTGAGTTATCTTATACGAAAGAACATGTCCTGTTAGCACAGAGATTTTGCTGTCCACAGCAATAACACATCTTTATCAACGCTACTTACCTAATAAACAATACTTACAGCTAAAACCTTTCTCCTTCACCCAAATTTTTAATGATATATTAAATTACAATTGTTCTCCTATGATCGTCTAAACTTTGCGAAGGTGATTTCCTATATTAATGAATTCTGTCATAAGTAGGCCCACAATTTATTATTTTCTTGTAATGTATATGTTCATTAACGCTAAGAAATTTATATGTACATACTCAAACGCACATACGAGGTTTACAAAATGGCATTGCCCTCTATAAACCGCCTTCGCTGTTTTGGATACCCCTGAGGTTTTAACACCTCAGATTATAGCATTTCGGTCTCAGGAGGATCTGAATTTCCGCGAGGGTTTTGTCATCCACGGGGCTATGCCACTTTCCTGGACGATGCCCCATCCGGCGCTCATCAGGCAATGACTCCGATGTACGACTATTTAAACCCTGACACTACACCGCCCAAACCGTTCCCCAGGATGTATGTTTCAGTCGGGTTTTCCCCAGCGGTTGTTGGTCCAGGGGTCTTGCCCCACGGGGCATCTCGCCTTGTTTGGCCACCAAGTCTGAACACCCCTGTGGTTCGACTAGCCTGGTTACAATGTTATTATAATTATATCATTATTTGAGCACATTGTTGCGCAACAATGGTCTTGGCTCTTTTAGTGCGATTTTATTTGAACGGATTTCGTAAAAGTCCAGTGTTCATTAGCGTAAAATCTAAGAATTGCGAAGACGCTTCAGGTGTTTGTTGCTTATCAGAAACCGAAACAGTTTACGTGCGGTGAGAATGATATATAACAAATAAAAAGTACGACAACATTAAAATAACGCCATACGGCACTTCACTCAGTACTTGGTAATAAGTTCCGCTGGTTTGAGCATTCTCCAAACGGACGAGTCAAGCATGTTCTTCATCCGTAAAACAATACGCAAATCAAATTTGAGACAGCAGATAATTCTGAGCGAAATAAAGTAAATTAACTGCGGTTTTTTAATATTCCTAAAAGTCCTACACATGTCGTGATTAGTGGCTTGTAAATGCTAGTTACGAAGGTTAAATCGTTTACGACAATTTATACACAGTCATTAATGAAGCAGAAATTCTTGTGATAATAAATATTATTTTCGACGCGTGTTGCAAAATGTCGAGCACGTTTCTCATTTCCATGAAACACAAAAATTTAACTTATCATAATCCGTCGATCAAGACTATTGTGTTTTAATTTAAGATTCAGAAAACGTTTTACAGAACCAAACTTTTTGTATAAACCATCAGTTAGAACACAAAGAACTACGTTTAGTTTTACTTAAAAATGGACAATTGAATTTACTGACACTGTCAATGAAATGATTTAATGATGACTTTGCTATGTAAGCCTATTGCGAATATTACAAGATGCGAATTAAATAAACAGGATAATGGGTAGACAAAATTATCAAGCCTGTGTTGTTGTGTTTGTAAGTAGGTGGAATTAATTTTATGAATTCCTAGGAAACAACAGCTATTATAGTCACTCAGCTACGGGCTGGATAACCGTTTTCTATTCCGGGAACGGATTTTTCTCTTGGTCAACGCTTCTACACTGGACCTACTGCTCTCCGCGTTCTTCTATCCAGTGGGTAATGGGGGATGTCTCCTTGGGGATGAAATGGACGGAGCGTGAGCAGACCATCCATCTCCGTCTTATTCTAAGGTTAGGAATTCGTGGTGCTATAGTCTGCTCTCATTTACCACGTGTTTATATAAGCACAAGGAGAAATTTACTTACATTTATAAGAATTTTGTTCCATAGGGCTATAAATCAAATTCCATAAACTTACAAAGCAGATAATTTTATTTTATATTTTAAGTTTTTAGATGAAAGAACTGAAGACAAGTTGTTCTGTAATGTATGGTACTGTATAATAAGAAGCATCTCCCCAATTTATCTGCTGTTCCACTTTCAAAATAAAAAATAATTCTGTTCTAAAATTCACTGCTGTTCCCCACTTGAGCCACTTTTTCATGTTTCTGCGGTGACTACCAAAATCAAGGATTTTACACTGGTTATATGAATCTCTTTGCAGTTTCTTAGGATGGCAGGGCAGTACCCAAACACGTCTTCGAGTTTAACAAGAGCCATCAGTCTTGTCTTTATACTGCCACACCCGACATCTGACGGCAGATCTGCTCAGTCATTCTATCAACATGGCCGGCACATAAACACATTTCATTCAGTCCGAATGAATTTCATCTTTCTGTGGAGATACCTTTTATTTCCAGAACCGCGGACTGATAGTACGTCTGAAGCTTAGACTTGCTGTTCTTTCGAATCATGTAAATTCCTGCTGGGCATATATAATGAACAAGTCCTTGAAGTGACTGATTTTCTTGAGTTTATTCCATTCCTCCTGCGATTCATTCATCTGTGCTACTTATAATTCACTCACTGTACAACTATCAGACTTGGCTGTCAAACTTACTGTCGTGTACGTTCATTGCCGCCATATCAAAAGCAAACCTTGGAAGCCTAATTTAAACCGCTTCCGTTCAGGTGAGATTTCAGGACCTCATGGCTGGGAGTATGAAAGTTACTCTCCTGGGATTTCGCGCCATAAAGTTTGATAGAAGTCCACCGACGTTTCAGAGGTGCTTGGGTGATGACGCTTTGGTGTGTACATAACCATTTTATGTGACAAGTACCGTAAACATCTTCATTTCTGTATTTGTCATTGTCAGCAGAGACACTTAAGGTAATCTAACTTCTGAACTGTAGAACAAAATCTCGCCTTCGATACTGAAATACGCCTATATGAGTGGTCTCAGTATTTTTCCAATTGCGAACTTTCGTAGCCTACTTGCAGTCCTGAACCTTCAGGTTTAGTTATCTTAGTGTGAGATATGTGTTCTGAGATGGCGCTGTGCATGAACGCAAGGGCTAATCGGGGACGAATTGCCACCGCCTAAGCTGCATTTACATAAGCAAGCATGTCTCATGCTCCGTTGGGTAACATCACTCTTCGCCTTTCAGCAATTTCATCTTCATTTCAGTTTAAACTCGTGTTTTGAAATAGACGTAGAGTCTGGGTCAGCCCATCAATCATGCTGACAAGGTAGGTAGCTGCACTTTTACCCAGCATTCCAGAATAACTGAAGACACATCTTCAAATGTTTATAGAAATAAATCAACTCATTTGTCTTATCAAGGACATTTGTATTGTCACAGTTCAAGCCTGTGGGGGCTTCTACAATTTTAAATTACAGAGAATTCAGGTTTCAGAAAAGACCACAGATCGTGTGGGTTGTTCCTCCCAGTGGGGTCGCAATTTGAGGACAAATTTGTGGATGGGCAAAGAGGAAGAAATTGTTCTTGACGCGGAAATAGATTTACTGCATATTATAAATGTTCCAGAAAACAACAAATTCGGGAAAACAGTCAAATAACGCTGAGAATTTATGGTTAAGTTTTTAAATTATGCGGATTATCTAAAACATTCGTAAACTCTGCTTTTTGTTTTCCCATATGAGAAAATTTCTCAAATTATACCCAATTTATTCTGCACATTCATTTACACACACAGTAAGCAACTTACTAAACAAGGACGTGTTAGTACATGATAACCATATTTTGCATAAAATTTATGGAACAGTGTTGCAGTTTAGTTAATAAAATAACAAAAAACACTTTTTTTATCCAGATGAGTTATTATTTCTGTCTCACAAAGGACTCCAGTCCACGACGTTTATTAATTTAGAATTAAACCAGCTAAGAGATTTATTGTTGAATAAATTCCATCACCCAAGCTTTGTACTTTTGTCAGTATGTGGTTTGGAAGCACTTATCTGAAAGAGCAAAGCGTAACTTTGTGGAAGTTAAATATAATCTAAAGAAGATACGTTTTTATGATCATAATTTTCCGAAGCAATTAAAACAGGATCAATTTTCGGAATTTAAGAATTTGTACAGCTCCAATATTATTTAGAGTTACGTAATATTGACATTAGAATCCTTAATTCTGACCCGTCTTTTATTCATTCTCATATTAATTTAACTGACTGTACACAAATTACATTTTCTCCCGCTCTAAGAAATAAATATTTTGAAGATGTTTGTTAACAAGTTTGGGGGAAAATCAGCACCTAAAAGAGATGACGTATCAGAGAAAGTACACAGTACTACATAATGAGTGACTTCATAATTTGCACTCTTCATAAAAATGTTTTTCGAACTCTCGGGCTTAAATAGAACGGGATAAGTTTGGCGGGTCATGTGAAAAAAATGGGGGACACGAGGTGACATGAGGACATGAGAAATGGGCACGAAAGTTGGTTGAGAAACTAGGACAAAAGAGAGCCCAATTCAAAGACGCTGGTCTAGAAAGTATAATATTAAAATGCATTTTAAAATAGAAAGATTTGTGTGTATGATAGGATAAGGACCGAAGGCGGGGTCTTAAAAATACGATACTGAACTTTCGCGTTTCACATTTATAAATTTCTTGACCTGCTGAGAGACTAAAAACTTTTCCAGAAACGCCTACCGTCATGGAAGAAGTTATTATATTTAAAACAACATTTCTAGTTTACTGATCCAGAAGAATAAAAACACAATCATGAAAATAAATTTAAGTGAATGAATGTTATAAAGAAACAGAGTTGGTCCACTTAGTGCAAATGTTTGAATCCCAGTGAGGTGCCATTACAGAGTCCACGTTTCAGTATGATATTTTAAGTACCAACGTCCTCGTAAGTCACCATATTTTGAGTTGTAGTCTTCTTGGTCTGACATTCGTCGAATAGTACTCGTCTGGGTTGTTGTCTCATTACAGCACAATTCTATTAGTTGAGTCAAGGAATGGGCGATTGCCGAAGACAGATGGCGTGACAACAACGGAAGACTGGAAGAAACCGTTAGCAAGTCTGTTAATTTTACATGTAATATATTACATGTAATTAAAAGTGTGCGTAACGTAAGAATTAATTTTATTTCCCTTCATGAAACGAAGCCAAGATATTTTAAAAGGTTATAAAAGTAAATTCACTATTGGGTACTGAAAATAAAAGTTGAGGTACGGTATGCATTTGTAATGATCATCATTATAAGATTACATTCGTACCTTTGTCGTTCTTCTTGGAAGAAACATTTGGCAAGATGACTTTGTAACACAGGGGTGTCAAACTTATTATTCACTTTAAATTCCTAAAATAATCTTACATTTCTCAAAATTAATCAAACAAGATACAAGTGTTTGCAATTATGTCGCGATATATATAGATTCGTTGGATACTGGAAGCACATGCTACATGAAAGTAAGGTTATAAATTAATAGCAGTGAAATTAAATAGCTTTACTCTTATTAAAGGATGATGAGTCAAAGAAAGAGATGGATTTGGCATATAATGGAAATGAGAGACACGAGAAATCTATATGAAATTTTAGCAGGAAATCTGAAAGGAAGATACCATTTGTGAGACTTATTCATAAGTTGGAAGATAATATTAAAATGAAAGTGGATGGGAGTTATCTAGCTCAGGCTAGGAACCAGTAGAGAACGTGTGTGAAAATGATAATAAACCATTGTTTCTATAAAAGTTAAAGAGTTTCTAAACTAGCTGGTTGAAGTTTTTCTTGTAAAGATCTCTGATATGAAGAGTTAGTTGTTGGGTTGATTATTTAAACAAAAGGATATACTTTATGTGTTCCAAGACCTACTAAATTTGGCGGTACAGTCAATGAACCAAAAACTAACTAACTTTTAAAAAATCTCAAATGTTTTAATGGATCTCATTTTGGCATGGCCGAATTTGATAACTAGAAATACATGGAGTGGAGTGAGTCCTGATATTATGGACCTGAATTCAAATTACACTAAAGTTTATTATTGTTAAAACATTTATATGCTCACATATAAAACTAAAGCGAGAACAGTCTTCTTTGAAAAGCTGATAGTCACTTAGTTACACATTAAATATTCTGCCTTATATGACCCGAAGTTTCATTATCGTCTTCACAAGAAGCCGCCACTAGTTCCTACTCTGTACCATACGAATACATTTACACCTTCTCAGACCTTATTTCTTTGGATCCAATTTAATGTTAACATTTAATTTACGCCCGAGTACTCCAACTGGTCTTTTTCCTTCAGAATTACGAACAGAGTTTTGTATTTATCTTGCATCTCTCACATGGGCGCTAATGTTCTGCCCAGTGTATCCCCTTTTATTTGATCTTTACAGAAATTATCGATAAAGAATGAACATTATTCCTTTCTTACATGAAGTTGGAATATTGTAGAAGTTTGCAGTGTATATTTAAGGGATGAGTTAGATAGAAAAAAATGAAGCGTATGTGATGTGAAAAAGGACGCAATTGTACAATGACAGAATTGTTAGTCATGCATCTATTTGCCGATAGTTGATATTGAAAATGGTGACAAAAACGATATAGTACTGAATGAACAAATAATAAATAGCGTTGCAACGCTTTTAACTGCTATTACGCACTGCAATAAAAATAGATAGCCTTTATATTTGCTCCAGGTTTGCGATCACGCCTAAAAATAATAGGAATATTTTGTAGGTCATGATGTAACTTGTAAACTGTTTATTGGCCACCCCTAAAATGTTACAACCATTAGTCGTGTCACTTCAAAAGAATTTTTCTTCAACAAGGTAGCCACCATGGCCGACTTGAGCATGCGAGCCATGTTTTCTACTGGTTGTGAATGAGAGACGCGCGTTTGTCCATCTGTCTTTCTTTCCTCTTCTGCTCCACATTGCATTGCATGGCGGGCAGCAAAGGTTGAAATAAATCAGCCTTGATTGGCGTGGTTGACATGCCATGATGTATGACTGGAAGGTGTTCCCGCAACTGGCGTCCTGCCAGTGAAGAAGATGATTTTGGTTGCGTCCCGACGTCTAGACTTCTTCCCTCTACCAGCAAAAGATGCTTGAACGATTCTGAGCAGCTGCGTAAAAACCAAATCTTCTGTTCAGTCATATTTCTCTTTCATGGCATACCAGTTTCAAAAACTTTCCTTTATTTTATTTGTTTCTTTATGGTTTATTTAACGAGGGATGAGAAGGGAGGGACATATATTTCACATTGGAGAAATTAGAAATGCTTACAAAGTCTGGTTGGAAAACCTGAAGGGAAAAAGCCATTCAAAGACCTAGGCGTAGATGGGAGATAATATTAAAATGGATCCTGGGTTAACGGTTGTGAATCGGATTCATGTTACGCAGGAAAGAGACCGGTGGCGGGATGTTGTGAAAATAGTAATGAACCTTCCGGTTACATAAAAACTGGCGAATTTATTGAGTAGCTTCTCAAGAAGGACGTCGCTCTACGGAGTTACTTATTTAACATCGCTGTCAGTGGATCAGATTATTTTGTAACATAGAATGAGAGAATAGTCAATGCACAATGGAGTGGAAAGGACAAAGTGTGGTTTCGCAGCTTCTAATAGAGTCTAAGACTACAAACAAAAAGGATGTAATGTTAAGAAAGTGTTGTCTTTAAAACTGGGTTATTTAAAATTAAACGCACTACGTAAGTATTCAGCTGCTTGCACACAGGATTTTTTAAAATAATTACCGTGTTATTTATTATATGGCTCTCTGAAATCGGTTAAACTCACTAGAAGTTCTTGTTGAAACGCTTTGAGTGCTGGTACATTCTGAAACCACGTATTTTTCTTTTTCTAAAACCATTATTCCCACTTACAAATGTTTTCGGTGCTTTCGAAATGGATACATCCTGCTGAGACTTTCTCGCTTGTTTTGACAATAATTTTGGTGGCTAAAGAATTTATAAGAGGAACAGAAACACGCGTGAACATAATACTCCTGTGTTGCAGCCGTACAGAGAGAAAGAATAAGACGGAGAAAAGATGAATGTGTGAGAGCAAAGCAAGGAAGTGAGCTTATCCTCTGTGTTTAGAAGAGAAGGTGTAAGTGAACAAAGTTAACAGGAAAGCGAGCAAGAGAGAAGAAGACAGGAGAAAAAAGTAAAGACAAAAGTGCAAAAGTGTCTGTGTCTAAGTGAGGGCTAAAACAATAACTCAGCTCCCGGAACCTGGAAGCATTATTCGTCTTTCAGCACCGAAACACCGCACCGCCATTATGTAACATGAAGGGGAGGAGGAAAAACTTGAGTTTCTTGCTTCTTTTCGTGTTTTCATCTTAGTTTTTGCTTGTCTATCTCTCTTTTATCCACATTTCTTTGTGTTATCGTTTCCTTTTCCCGTTACCGCGAATGCTTGCTAACGTTTCCTGTCTTTCATGGTAGCTTTTCAGAAGGAACAAGACCAAGAAAACTGACTTTTCGCTAAGGAGGAGAAGAACTAACGCTTAACGAGTTTCGCCACCTCTGTGGTTTTCCAAAGTTATTTTCATCTCGGTAATTTAAACACATTCTTTTAAAACATATATATATGTATATTACAAGATTTCCGTCTTCTGGGTTGTTGCGCTGTGCAGTCTGGCCGATGTTTACCAACGTTTCGGAGGTCATACTGCCTCCATCATCAGGGCGATGCGTATGAAGATTTCCGTCTTCTGGGTTGTTGCGCTGTGAAGTCTGGCCGATGTTTACCAACGTTTCGGAGGTCATACTGCCTCCATCATCAGGGCGATGAGTATGAAGATTTCCGTCTTCTGGGTTGTTGCGCTGTGCAGTCTGGCCGATGTTTACCAACGTTTCGGAGGTCATACTGCCTCCATCATTAGGGCGATGAGTATGAAGATTTCCGTCTTCCGGGTTGTTGCGCTGTGCAGTCTGGCCGATGTTTACCAACGTTTCAGAGGTTATACTACCTCCGTCATCAGGGCGATGAGTATGAAGATTTCTGTCTTCTGGGTTGTTGCGCTGTGCAGACTGGCCGATGTTTACCAACGTTTCAGAGGTCATACTGCCTCCATCATTAGGGCGATGAGTATGAAGATTTCTGTCTTCTGGGTTGTTGCGCTGTGTAGTCTGGTCGATGTTACCAACGTTTCAGAGGTCATACTGCCTCCGTCATCAGGGCGATGAATATGCATGCAACAATGTAATAGGCCGATAAAAATTTAATAAAATTCGACAATCTCAGATACGTCAAGATGGGTGAAAATTTGCTTCTTAAAGGTGTTCAGAAACAGAGTTTATTACTGAGAAGGACGTTGAGGAATAATAGCATTAAATTATACATGTGTTACGTATGCGTCAGATTGTTTATACTTCATCACACGAACATATCTTCATAGTGGTTATAATTACCAAGGTCTCTTGAGTAACAACATTCAAAATCTTCTCTTTATTTCCAACATCCTGAAAATAATTACGATCAATGAAAGACTATAATGAGACATTTTACATCAGGAATGCATTATCCGTTTGTTAGAACCTTGTGCGTGTGTGTTTTCAAACACTTGTAATTAATGTTCTTTACTCAAAGTAAGAGACCATCTTTAACATATAAAGTAAGTAATTGTAAACATTGTTTTATATCCTCATCTTACGTGTTTTGAAAAATTAGACTATTTATATTTTATAAACTGAATAACAAACAATTTCACAATTTATTATTTCTTTAACTGTGTCAGGGATGTCAATAAATGAAGCTCTGTTTTCCAGATATTCCTACTTAAATTTTTAAACATTTACAAGTGACTTATTACATGTACATTATATTTTTGCTGTCGATTTTGTTTCCATGTAGTTGTGGTAATATATGTAGAAATCCACATCCATGTCTAGGTTTTTTTTTCAGTGGGCGAAAAACATTTTGGCCTTTGAAGAAGCTAGCGGATTTGGTGGACGAACATTCTCCTTGTCAAGTGAGGTGCAAGGAACTCTATTTGTATTGTTTCGTCCTTCAATCCGAGAAGGTTTTCTGTACAGAACATTTCCATAAGGGTACTGTCAGTGGATAATAACAAGTGGCCTATTGTCAAATGAGCGGTTTGAGTTTGAAGTCAAGTTATTTATGCCACAGATACATTCAAAATTGTATTCCTCGGAGTAAAGTGGGCAGACGCATTTAAGAGTTCTGAATGGACACAGTTTCTTGGAGAAGGAAGCGCTGGGGGCAAGTGCCCGAACATTAGCCTACAGAAGCCCCGTTGAAAGTGCTGAAGATGACGGAAGATCCTACTAAAGTTTCCAAACGACCGGCAATTAGGAGAACTTCGGAGAACAGAAAAAGCGTGAGAGCGTAGAACTTTATTCAGCTCGCCAGACAAGACGTACGAAGTGTGAAATGGACATACAGGTTGCTAATAAGTGTGTCATTCTACTCACAGTTCATGAATTTTGTGTGCTAGTAGAAAAAACATTCGTAACTATCTCAAAACTACTTCCGAAACTGAATGATAGGATTAATTTTAAACGCAGTGGCACATTGTGTACGAGCGTGGTTTTCGGCAGAAGATGATGAGAAACAACAGGATGGTCCTGATCGGAAAATTCGACGTAAGATGTTTGAAAGCCATCGTTCTCCATGCGAGAAGCAATCTTGGTTTCTTTCCCAACGCACTAGTTATCTTCAGTTGTGATTATTATAATCAAAAACTGACTATTTTTCTGTTTAAGAAATTGCTTGTGAAGATTATCAGCACCTACTACTGAAGTATGCATCACATCAAGTTTTCTTTGCACAAACTGTACTGCTGGCAGACGATGAAAAATTATTTTTTCTTTCTTACAAGTGATTCGCTCCAAGCCTTCCGTTTGAAAATTTCACCGGCCATTGTGTTGTCCTGTAGGAACATTTTTGCTTTATTCCTTTAGCAGAAATATTTATATTTTGTACCAAATTAACTTTACAGTATAAATAAATACCTGATTTAGGCCAGTCAGTTATAACCCTGAAGCATGTCGTTTCTATAGTTCACTGTGAAACGGAAAATCTTTTGCTAAATGTATAGGCCTGCTTGCATGAACCTTATAGACACTAATGATTTCACTCTTTCCAGTTGATTTGAGGGTTTTCGGAATTCCGTTAAAATCGTGTACAGTCCTTTACAAACTTTATCTTGGTTTGCAAGATTTGAGGATCACACAATGGTGAAGAGGTCGATGTTGTTACAACGCGTTTTAACGCTGTGTGGACTTAAAAATACAAACTTTTCTGGGAAACAAACTGTATTAATCTTCAGCACCGAAGATGGAAACGTTGGTATCTAGTTACAAGTCCACAAGGCTTTATAAACCACAAATCGATCATCGACACCTAATCGCAGATTTTCTTAAAATGAAATGATGTGCCGATCCATTACGTTTCGACATTTTATGACTTAATTCACGATAACGATCACCAATAATTTTGTGCAGAAATTGTCGTAACACCAAACGAATATAATATAAAATTTTGTTTAAAATTGATAAAAGGGAAATTACTGCTGTCATTTTTTTATCCTGATTCTCAAACATACAAATATATTTTTCTGAGTATTAATTTTTTTATTACGCAAACAGAGAATATTTCGGAAGCTGGCTCTGCTACTATTCTCAGATGGATGAAGCTAATTGTAATCATTTAAAAACAATTTTTTGTTAGAAGACACACTTGTTGACTTGCATGAGTTTAATGATGTGAAAAACTTGTGGAAATGTAACTAACAATTGTTGTTAGACTGTACACAAATCATGAATGCAGAGTTAACATTTTGGGATAAATTTCTTTATGTAATAATTTTGAACGGTTAACCGTACTCAAGTAGAATTCTTACATATTTTGTAAGTGCGTCCAGTGCGATTTTACATACTTAATTTAATTATACTTTAATGTTCATTTATTGAAATCAAATATGTTTAAAATCATAACGACAGTCAGCTCAGTGGAAAACATGTGATTTTGTCTTTGTTAATGCATAAAAAACGTGGTGGGCCTATGTAGAAGGCAAATAATGTTGTACCTGGTGCTTTAACCAAACACCACGTTGTGCACACGTGTGGCATGTAAGTGTAGCTTCGCTGACTCTTAACCTCGGCAATGGATGAGTGGTTAGCTTGACCCCGTCGCCTTTTCCCTCAACAAAAGAGCACCGGTGCTCTTTCGATAGGAGGCTGGGTTGGCCCCATGGACAGTCTGGACCATTAAGTGAAGAGAAACATGTTGCCCGGCTGATACTGTATAAAGTAAGAACTATGTTTTATGCAGTAGTCTACGCACATACAGTTTATTTGTGCAAAGAGCCTTTGTGTTTCAAATTAATAAATTGTGATTTACATTACAGAAAAATAAGTGTTATGTTGGAACGACAAGCACAGAAACATTTCAGGCCTACTTATGTTATTTTGCTTTACTTCAATACAACTGACACAATTACAGTTTAGCAATTACGGTTTTGTGGTACATATTTTTCTCTTGAACGTTATATTTTTTGTACACTCATTCACTGCATAAGCAAGTTGGATTACCTTAATATCTTTAAATTGTGAATAAGAAATTTACGAAAATATATAATACTTTTTATGCAAAAAGTAAAGGTTAAGAACAACTGATCTAGAACACTGAATTCTTCTGTCGGTTTATCGTTGATGAAAATTCTTCAGTGTTACTTTACGTACGCTACGTGATAACATCTATCACTAATTCCGGTACGCATATTTTTTCATACATTACTTAATTCAGAATTGTTTATACAAGACTGTGACATGATACTGGAAATAAAGAGCTATCGTTTTGTAAGGACAATGTATAGAAATCACTGTCTTTGAGAAAAGCACGAGGCACCTTTATTTCAAATGTGGACTTTACCATCTCTGTTTGGAATTAATATCATGTCTACAGATAGAGATCAAGCTGTGTGTTTCAACACATGTCGTATTCTTAACTGGTTCTGGTCTGCACCGTTAAAAAATAATCCTTTAAAGATAATGTATAATCCGTCTTCTTTAACGCTTGTAAACTAGAATGTAATATTTTTACAGACGGTAAGTATAATGTTGTTTATTAAACAGCATAAAATTTAGAATGCCGTGTGTTGGTTCCCATTTGTACGAAATTCAAACAATTTCAATAATTGCATAAACCAAGAATAAAATACAGTTATGGAAGTCATCATTCAAATTCAATAGTATTTCAATAATTTATTAAAAACGATTATAAAAATAAATTTATTTAGTGGTTCTGTTTTGTTGAGAGATGAAGACTGAACGTTTAACACAGACTCTCATAGATTTTTAACGAAAGAAAACGAAGAGCTTCTTTCAGAGTTAAAGTTGATTATTGTATAGGCTATAGACTACTTGTTAAGGGAGTCGAGTTCAGAAAACCAGGTTTTATTCCCTTCTGCAGTCCAAAGCATTTTACAATCCACACGTTTATAGATTTTATTCAAATGTTCGTCTCGGGTTGCTACTGGCGTTTGCAGAATTTATTATTGTCAGCTATAATACACTTTCCCGCAAATTAATCAGCCATATTCATCTTTTTGTTGGACTCATGACCTACGATTTTTAACCGTTTGTACTTCCCACCAAAGAAGTTATCTTAAGTTTGAAAATATTTGTGTTGTGTCTCTTAAAATTCTTAATTTTCACATAAATTTACCAGCATTAAATTCATTTTGTCGGCAAGCACTTATGGAAAACTGTCCAGTTACCCCACAGTCCCTTATGGAGTGTTTCCGAGATGTAGCGATGCAAGGGGGTTGAAAATGCAGTGTGGTATTATATGAATCGGCTACGGAGAGCGGGACGTTATGTGACGTCACGTTCCTACTACTAGGAGGAGTGCACTCCCTTCCTCCATCGTTGGAAGGGTGGGAGGGCGGCGGAACAGTGGTGACGGTATCCTTTGCGGTGTGTGGCAGTGAATCCGCGACCACGGCGGAAGGCGGTAGTCTTGTGTTTTTCGTGCTTCTGTAAGTCCCCGCACGTGCGCCACTAGTGTGTTTGTGTCTGTGTGTGTCGGTTGAAGCATAGGAACACACAATGATTGGAGTGGTTCAGAGTGGTATGCGATAAAATCTACACGAAGCAGATATTTTGTAAAGAGGACGTTTGAATTTTGTTAATTTTTTTGTTTTGTGAGGCGAGAGACGAAAGTTGAGTTTGGAAGAAGTTCTGAATGGCGTGTTAAAACAAGTGCCGAACGGTGGTTCCACTGTCATTATGCTTACTTCTAGTGCCAACCAATACCTGCGCCCGGAGTATCTGACGCCGTTGCCCACCACGGTGAGTATCTGAGCACAAAACCATATCTTCTTTACTCTTACGGCAACACAGTGTGCAGATTGATTAATGCAGTGCGTTCGGTGATACCAGAACGACATTGACACAAGGACAGTTTTCAGAGCGATACTTGACTGGTATCGCTAAAATCTTGTATAGCTTGGCGGTGAGTCATGCAGTTCCTGCCGCGAGCCGGGAAGTGACAATTGCGTATAGATTAATCAGTGAAATTCGTTTAATAACATCAGTCCGTTCCAGAAAATGCTAAGCATTCTGACTCAGTGGAAGTTAAAAATACATTATCACTTATTCTTTTATTTACAACTTTGCATCTGTTCGGAATATTTCGATTGAATCACGCAATCAAATTTTGCCGCACTTGAATTCGCCGACAGTGGTTAACTATATTTCTTCAGATGCTCTGTTTTGTCAGTAGACGATACTGTTGTGTTGAAATTCATGTTCTTTGAAAATAAATTGTTTTATAGTGCTTTTGCTTAAAAACAGCAGCATGGATGCCACACAAGACGAAACTGGTTTTATTAACATTTGTACTCCAAACACTTAGTCTTGTGAAACGCAGATGTTTAGGACGTACAATAAAATTTTCAGTTCACTGAACTTCTGAAATTATCCGGGAATATATTTATAGATAATGACATTATTAAGACAGTCATTGCTAGTAATATAACAATGCTTGTGCAAACAAATGTGACACTGGAAAAAAGCTAGAATTACAACGCGTGTGTTTCGCTTGAGCCGCAGTGAAGGCATACGTCCAAAATTGAGGAGAAACAGTTCCGAGTTTCATGTCGTGTACAGTATGAAGCATAATTATTTGAAATTGTTGAATGTTATTAGGCAGTTCAGGAGCATGGTTCTGTAATGGCCTCTGGCGGCAAATGAGTCGTACAAAAATATTGTCATCCATTGCCCGTTATCTGGGGTATATTTGCTATAAACGACGTTTCGGGAGTTGGCACTTCGCGCTTCTTGAGTTGATACTTATTATACTGACAGATTTTTATTCGTTTTCTCTTTTAATATAGATTATGATTAGGGCAAACCCGGAATATCGTATGTATTTTGAAATAAACCCCAGATTGTGGACTTCCAACAAAATATCGGCGTAAGATATCAGTCATTGGACACAGAAACGCTTTTAAACACTAGTCAAATCGGGAGCTACGTAGAACCAAAGACATCGACCTCAGATCGTAAGACTGTGTTGATTTACCGTGTCAGTGTCGGTTAGGATTAGAGCATGTTCGTCGAATTGTGCATGAATATGGTTTTATTTTATTGGGAGTCCAATAGGCTATATGCCCGCGTCAAGTTTTCGCCTTCTCCATTGTGCCTTTGTTAGTCACGTAACTTTTCACTGACCACAGTACTCGTCGTGAGCTCGTCGTGTTCACAGCTGTCGTCGCGAACAGTGCAGAAGAAAATCGGGGCCGGATGAAATCTGATAGGCCCAAAATCAAAATTTGAAAAATACAAGTTATTAGTAAATATTCACGATTTACACTTAATGGCATTGGCAGATTCTTTCATAACGGGGAATCAACTTAAATGAAACACGTACATTCAACCGTTGTTGCTGATGACGACGCACTGTTATTTTTATCCGAAGTTGTGTTTTAGGTTGAATGAAACATTTCGACTTATGGGGTTTCTCAAATATTTTACTGGTATTTCCAAAGTTCTTGTTGTTTCGACTTACGTCAGATGGTGAGACCGTAAACTGTGTCTTATTTGGCTTGTACGCAATCCGTCGTAGAAACGAACGTATCAAGGGATCTGATTATAAACAGGAACTTATAATTTGAAGCCTGAAATTAAAAACTTGCAATAAGTTTTCTGGACAGCGCGGCCGTGGATCGAACTAACGCGTTATGAGTCGGTGCTCTCGTACTCCGTTGCTGTAAATCCCGCTACTATGCCACGAGTAAGTAACAATGCGATGTAGCGTATTAAAGAGAAGAATCCGAATTAATTATGGTGCTTACAGTTCTAATTTATGTGCTAGCAAATGTTTTAGATCTGAGAAATCAGAAATTCAGATATTTGCCACACTAATCGAACGACTTCATGTATTCATGTCAGTACAGACATTAGGAAAAGAAATTGTGAGTTAATCGTTTGATTATATTATATTAAAATAAAAGTCGAAATAAAATCGTCATGAAGATTGAGTTATTTCAAGTTCTTGGCAAAAGGAGTGTTACTCTTTTGTTAGTTCTTTTGTTTTACTGAATTAATTTTAAATTAAAATATTTTATTAACCGTTACTTTTGACAAGTTACGAAATATGTTTACGTAATACTTCATATGTAATTATAATTTTAGTATCGCGACTGGTTCGAATTAAAACAACAAATAGTTTATTGCACAGACACCTCTGATTCTAACAAAAATGGATACTCACTTAAAAGTTTATAGTCTTTGACATCGGAGCAACCTTCAAGATTTCGTATTACGTATTCTTTAAAAAAAAATCTTCCTACAGAAAATGTAAGAGTTCGGTTCGTCTCTTCGGACCAAATTAGGTAAAATTTATTACCTGTGTTGTTAATGTAAATGAATTGCGCACATTGAGAAATTATTGGACGTTTTGTTGAAAGCAGAATTGTTTGCGTATGAATATTTATTTTTGAAGAGAAAATAGAAATAATTTTCAAATTCAGTCTGAACAAGTCTCATGTGGTGGTTATGAAGAAGGATGTGGCGAAACAGATGTCATGGTTAGTGGAATAAGAGTCCTCAGGCTGGGTGTTTAATTAATAAAAAGCATGTGTTTATTTTATATAAATTATGCCATCCACAACTCATTTAATTAATTTCTATAACTTCACCTCTGCTAATGCAACAACAGATCAGCCGCGATCGGAACTTTGGCACTTGCAATTTTATTCCATACAAGCTAGCAATAAATAAAATTATTCTGAAAAATACATAATTCAAGAAACTTCACAAATGAAATTTTCAGGCCCTGTTTGGCCTTGAGGCTTGAATTAATATTATTCAGTCGCTCGGTGTTGACTTAAAACCATTTAATAGATGTGACGTAATACTCATAAAAGCAATTTATCGCTACCTAACCAGCATCGCTAATCGTGTGGCTGCAACATACACGTGTACAATTTTACTATGTGCAGTCTTGCTTGAAAACTACCAGGGAGTAATAATAACAGATATAATCAAATTTAATGAAATTTATCATGAAATAAGTTTAATTATAAGTTCTGGAAATGATTGTCATATTTTTCAATTCGATTAGTATCATCCTGTGAAATTCGAAAAAGCTGGTCAGGATATAGAAAAAATAATTTTGATAGGTATTTTGTATGAGTATGAAACGTGGTCTCTTCCGCGAAGAAGACAAACTAAAAGGAACTGAATAAATGTGCTCGGATGAAGCAAATGGGCGTTGTACAATATTAAATAACAAGGAAATAGAAAGTAATTTAGACGTCGACAGGTCTTCTAATGCAGTTTCGTTAGGTCAGTGAATGCTAGAGGATTGCGTTGGGCCAGGCATTTGTCTGTTTTGGGGGAGACATTGAATGCATACAAAATTTTGGTGAGGGGAAACGTTTTGGAAAATGTTTACTTGAAAGACGAAGGATGAGATGTGTTAATGGCATGTATCTTAGGAATATTGGTTATGAGGTTGGGGGATATGTTTATTATTTATAGATAAATTGTCAAGTAACGTATTTACGGGCCGAGAGACAAGGACCTACCAGGTCAGAATACCATTCTAGAGTTATACTTCCAAATACTATTTGAATTTAAAGTAGGTACAGGTTTCTTGTTAAAAGTTGTTTGTTCATGGTCTACCAGTTTTCCAAGCATTTGACAATAGAGCTTGTAGATGAATGACCATGGGTTCTTTGCCAAACATGGCTGTCATGCATAAAAGTGGATGGAACTATAAATTAATATTATCTAGAATTCTGAAAAATATTCTTCTTCATACTGACGTAATTTGACTGCTTGATATACGAAAAATATTTGGATGCAGAAGTTATTACCCACATTTCTGTATACAGCAATATTTATTTGAGTTTTTTGCTTTATAGTCGTACTTTAGCTTATGACATACACTAATTACAGATATTCATAGCTTTTAGTGAAATAAAGTTGAATACAGAGTGTAATAAATGCGTTTGTCAAAAATGAATAAATTGAAGGCCTCCTAGTTTATTGTAAGGAAATAGTAAGTTGACGGCCAAATGATGATTACATTTTCGCTTGTATCATCAAGCCATGGTCAAATTAAAATTAAACCATAAGAGTTATTAACATTGCACCGATCCGGTTATGAGGTCCAACATTCAGAATCCCAATATTTTAAACCGTACTCCTGTAAAATGAATTTTCAGGAAATGTTTTTAACAAACTTAGTCCTCCATTAATTAAAATTATTGAACGAAATGAGGCCTATTCTTTCTCATAATCCATGGTTACTAAATATACTTTCGTAGTAGAAGCTCAAACCAGTTTTGTGATTGGATAAATGTGTGACATGAAGATGGCTGTCTTCTGGGTTGTCGCGCCGTGTAGAAGTTTACGTCTACCGTACTACACGGCGCAACAGCCCAGAAGACCCATCTTCAGACTCACCGCCCTGAAAACCTCAAATCCTGCAGTGTGACATGACTTTACCTTTTTCTGGTTATCGCGTAGTAGAAACTTCCTGGTATCCATAGCACAGCGCTGGCAAACCTTTTCTCTTCATTGTGTAATAGAGTATCGTAATTTTCAATGGGATAGGCCTATTGGTTACGAGGACAGGGCGCTGAGGAGGACTTTTGACCACGGATGAGAAAGGAAAAGAGAATTGTATAATGTATAAGGGTGATCTTCCCTCTGCTCTTTACGAAGTATTATGGCGACCAAATAAAGCTTAGTCATACGGGCGGGGAATGTAGCACGCATAAGAGAGATGAGAAATGGATACATGTTTTTGGAGCAGACAAATGGTTGCTATTTGTGAACACTCTCACCGTGGCCCAGTGTACCACTCCTTCCCACCCGGAAGGGGTGGAGGGGGGGGGGGTCCACTCAGACAAAAATAAGAATGAGTGTTACAGTAACAAGAAACAGTGGATACTATTGTTCTTTTAAGGAGGTGCGGATATCAAAGATGCCATGACATGAGTTTCAGTTGTCAATATACTGTAGCTGTTGGTGTGGTTCAAGGCAGAATTTTACTACATTTGGTATCAGAGTGCAAGGGCCAAAAGAAATAAATAGGTAATAAATAAACACGAATAAAATTGAAATAAAGCTACTCCGCAGGGGAGGAGAGGTAATAGATCTTGCTACTTTTCAACCTCGGCACTACATGGGGGTGAGTGGTTAGCTTCACGCCCCGGCCGCTCTTTACCCCTGAGGAAAAGATCACCGGTACCCATTGGACAGGAGACCAGAGCCGGTCTGGATGCAGAGGCTGAAAGAAAAATCCTCTGCCCATGTCGAGGATCGAACCCTGATCGTCCAGTCCGTAGGCAGTCAGCTACCCGGCTCGTAAATAAACACGATTTAATTTATAAATAGACGTATGATCGGAGGAACCGGCCAAACAAATACATAAACAGTGACTTTTCCCGGAGGTGGGCTAAACAGGCCGGAAGGGAATTGAAGCACAGCAAATAGAGTTTGTCTATGATAAAACCCACTTTTCGTGTAACACAGATCGAACACTGTTCGGTCTCGTTTCCTACACTGGTCCGATGCAACCGCTTTGGGGCGGCGTCGATGGGAGGATAATATTAAAGTGTGTCTTTTAGAAGTAGGATGGACTGGATTAATTTGGCTAAGGGCAGGGACCAGTTAAGGTGAACACAGTAATGAACCTTTGGGTTACATAAAGGGTTTAAAACATTTTGGCCATTTGAACGATTATTTGCTTCCGAAGGACTCTGCTATCTGTAGTTAGTGCACTAGCATGGTATTACCTGTCTGAACAGGGAGTGTGCTTTTCCTTAAGGGCGCTAGTGTTTCTTGTTTATCTTTAATTGGGCTCGTGAGTGGAGTTGGCAAGGAGAAGCCGTATGTGCTAGTTAGTATCTTACGTCTCCTGGCAACAAATAATTAGTTCGTGCATCCATGACATGCTTTACTTCGTTAGACTAGTTATGGTGTATGACAGTATTGCAAATATCAGAGATCATTCTATCTGTTAGTGTGTACGTATATTCTGTGGTGTACACATATCCACACTACCACTGGAAATTAAAGAAATGAATGAGATTGAAAAAATATGATACGATGAAATATTTTAATTCTAAATAAACATTTTTTGCACAGTGGAGTCTTACATTTTATTTCTATTATTTTAAATTTTATTTTCTACTTTTTTTAAATAAGCTTAGAATTCGATACATATTTGAACCCGCCATCTCGAGTCAATTACAAAAGTTTTCTAGGGTTGCAGGAGAAATTTGTGTAATTCTACAAAGCACGTGGCGTTAATATCGTAATTCATCAGCGTTAGGTAAAACCGTTCGTCCAACCTACCTCAACACTGACGATACTCGCTGCAGGCATTACGTCAGCTAGTCTTGTAGGAATGCAATGAGCACAGAAAGTTGCAACAGCATCAAATCAGACGTATAACGAATGATTATGCAAAATGATGCCAGAGATTTAATTTTCCTTGTGACGTAATGATGCGGAAATAACTTGATTTCAAACACATTTGTGTGAAGGTACTTGGTCAAACCCCGGGAAACCTCAATCAAGAATAGCCAATCGCCGAATTACAGTTGAGAGCGGAAATGTCCCAAATATGAAGCAGGAATGCTATTCACTCAGTGGCAACAGTAACTGAAAGATGCGGATTCGAAGATAAATAAGATTAATGTGGGGTAAAAATAAAAATATAACTAACAAATAGAAAAATAATTAAGAACTGTAGTACAAGAGTAGGATGCTCACAGGCCTGTTTTCCAGATGTGTTCTTAATAATCGCACTATCTTTCCAGGGCTCGGTTTGTTGCAAGCACAAATGTGCCGGCGAGAATCTAATCAACAGTAAAGACACAGTGTCATTAAATTGTTGTTGACAAAAGTAATGAACACGAGGCCTACCAGTTGTTTTAACGATGATCCCGTTTTGAGACTGTTGATAAAGAAATGACTGACCTTAATGAAGGATTTTTAGGTTTTCGCGGCAGTGAGTCTGAAGATGGCTGTCTTCTGGGTTATTGCGCCCTGATGATGGAGGCAGCAAGGACCTCTGAAACGTCGGTAAACCTTTACCAGGCTACACGGTGCAACAACCCAGAAAACAGCCATCTTAAACTGACTTTAATGTAAGACAGGAATTATGGTGAATCGATAACTACAAAAACAGAAAATTTTTTCTTCATGTTTTCTGACAGAAGTGTGCCATTAATCTGTTGCATATGCTTGGACTTTTTCCTTCGTCTGTTAATTTACAAAATTTAAAAGCTTTTAAGATCAATGATGTCTTGAAATTTTTCTCTGTGTCTGCCACCAAGTGAAACCATACAAGTTGATGAAAAGATCTAAACTCAATCTTCGGTGACTAAGACTAGTTTTTGCCAATGGACGAACTGATTAGGTTTTACCTGATGATGGGATTAGAACCGATTCCCAAAACGTCTTGTAATCTTACAATTTCTAAATTAAAACAGAAGTGAAATATCTAAGAATGTGCATCAGTTTAAAATACAGGAAGCCTAATAATTTCCAATAAAGATCCCTAATAGAGAATTTAATCGGAATTTGTTGAGTTGCTGCAGAGAAGAACCAAAGAATTGATAGACAAAACGCTCACGTAATATGGTCATTCTATGCATTTCATGCTCTAAATCGTGTTTTAAATATGAACATGCAAGTGACTTTCGGTGCCTACGAACAGAACAGCGTTTCTCTTCTCGCTTCCACAACTTGATTGACTTTCTTTATATACAGAACACATTTTTAAATTTCTGAATTAACATTGTCATAATGTTGACAGATTTAATAACTGCTTTTGTAGAAGAGTGTATACTTAATGAAATAACATATTCAAAGTATTTAGACCTGTATTTTGATGATTCTGAAGTCATGGATTATAATGGGGATAAAACTTCAGACACTTGAAAACACAATGCAATAAATTCCTTTGCATAACGACTGTCAAACACTGACCCAAGACCTTCAGTTTGCCCTCCAAACTACACAATGGTGTAATATTAATTTAATGTAATTTTAATGAGTCTCCAAGTAGTATAGCTGCATTGTTCAGCCTCTCCTGAGACAATGACAGCCCACAATGTTTTCACTTATATTAACGTAATGAAACACTTTGAAGCTACGTTCGTTTTTACACGCGTAGTACATGCACACAGACATAGCTGTGCCTGTGGATGACATCGCATGAATGAGGACATAAAATGAATGCGCAAGATGCTTGTACTTATTTCCTTGTGGTGAGTACCGTCCAAGAAACATTTGTCAGTGTTTCATGCACTCTTAATTTATGCTTTGAATGAAGCAGAAAAAATAAATAGTCGATAGTACTAGGACTGTACACATGTAAGTGCATTATTGGCTACGGGCTTTTTGTTTATAAACTTGAAACTATCGCGAGAGGCACAGCTAGGTTGGACGCAGTGTACGTAGGCTATACAGAAAATGTTAAGCCTCGTCGTCATATTCAAACACCACCTATTAATTTTAACAAAATTATTTTCCGTCGTTTTATTATTTTGCTGTAGTTGTATGGTTATGTCTTTGATGTGTGAGTTAGAACGTGTCAAAATTTTGAGAACTACAGGTGTATTGATGTTACATGTCAGGACATCTATCATACGATAAGATTGCGGGTCATTTTGAATATGTGTTACCAAATTAAACAATATGTAAGCTGCATTTACTTTGCGAATTCTGAATCTGTAGTATCCAATCAGTACTTGTTGTTTATACTTAAATCTTCCGCTAAGTGTTTGAAGGAAATAAATACATTACCATGAAAAGTCAGTTGTCTTTTAATTTATTCGTATTATTTTCTGTGGGTGCATTTCTTTCAGTCTTCCCCACATCTTCTGCGCGAAGAAAAGAAGTAGGCCTAAATAGGATTCATATCACTGCCTAATTTTAGGTGCCGCGAAAGAAATATGTCCGAGTAATGTAATACAACATCGCAGTTACGAAAACTCGGTTCGAAGAATCTGTACTGCCGCGTGGATATGAAAACTGTAATAAAGTGTTTTCTTCTCCATTGAAGTTTGTCATTTCTGTATGTTATAAGATCGTTTCGTCACCCGTGGAAGGTGAAAGTAGTAAGAACATAAGAAGACTGTAGTGTTTTATATTTTACTAGGTGCCCATTTCGAACCAGTTTATGGTAGAGGGCAAGAAAAACATTTATATGTACTTCAGTAGGAAGCATTAACATCTTATTTTATATGCTTCAGGTACGCGGGTAAATAATTCGCCGGTGAAATGGTAAAGGGGTATAAGTCCAGGAAAAGGAAAATTTCCAAGAAGTTTTTACAAAAATGTTTCAGTTAAGAAAGTTATAAATATGACTATATAATTTATAGATGCACTTAAGGCTTAAGTGATATTTAGTTAATATGGATTGTAGGATGTGAAGTTGCAATCATACGTCGGTTGTAAGTTTTTTTATTTTTTACGCTGGAACTGGAAAATTGATGTTTCTTTCACGATATGCCCCAATAACTTTGTAAATTGACTAAGAAAAGTGTATATTGTTAAATTACAAAGCAAACTCTACCAATTATATTGGAAACCTATGCTTTTAGCACACATTTCTTCCTGTTCCATGTGTTTAAAATATTTTACTTTTTTATCTACTGTCCATTATTTAAAGTTAATTTTCTGTCGCAAAGTATTTTGAAGTTTTCTGCTTTGTATTTACCTTTCAAGAGTCTTGAACTGATAATTATTTCTCGATTGCACCTGATAGTTTGCAGGTAAAAACGTAGAGTTCAAAGACATTATGTCTTATCTGTATATACGATAAACATCGAAACTGCTGTGTGTGTTTGTGCAAATTTCGAGTAAGTTTCATTTGCTCGGAGTGCCAGTGCACGCCAATATATTAAATTAAATATGATAAAGAAACTATAGAATTGAACGTAGAAAACCGAAAATAGTTCAGGTACAATTATGTCCGATGTGTATGTTACAAGATCAAAAGTTCTGTTGCACACTAACCACAATTGTGGCGTAAATCATAAAATAAAATCCTTTCCCGGTTATACCAGATATGGAGGTATTTCTTCTGCAGGGAATATCTCGAAGGAAAGAAACAGATTTGTTTGGTTTTGTAATTTTTATTCTAAGTGATCAAGGTTTAAATGCAAATGTTGCTGGAATTTTAATTCATCTTCAGTCAGTTGTCCCAGTGGTGAAATATTGGTTCTTGGCTACATGAATTACTTGAAGTAGAACATTTTGGTAGAGGGACTTACGAAACATAATTTGCAAACAAGTGTTTCTAGTCTGTTGTTCATATTTGAAATGTGCACACACTTAAACAATTCGCCGGTTTTGGTAGAGGTAGTGATTGTCAGTTCTACATTTTCAACCAGAAATTATACATCTTTTGATTTATCTGGTGTGTAGTATTTTGGTAGAACAGGGGACGGGTTTTCTTACAAGTAAAATTATATCAGAATATGCAGATTACATGGAAACACATTGTACATAGTTTGTAATTTACATTTCTGTATTCTCGTTCTGAAGGGGGGGAGAAATTCATACAATTTTTAAATAGGAAACCTGAAGACAAGAGATGGTTGGATGGCGATCAGATTGAAACTGATCTCGCGGGTACTTGTGAAAACGACAGGACCCGTGATGCCATCCAATTAGCTGTTTAGTTAGCTTCAGGGCGATCAGAAATATTAATGCTTGGACTTTTTTTTATCATTTCCCCATAACAAACAGTATTGATTAAAACCAGTAGCATATGTGTTATCGACTACATACCAGATAACTTGCCGTTACATTGCTTAAGGCCATCTGATTTTGTCTTCATTATTACATTTTGTGTACCCGTATTACTCCATGTTTACGCACACCGAATACTCCCACCATATTCGATTGGAATATCGATGTGGAGCACGTGTACGAGCCTACATATACAACGAGTCGTATTTATTTTGTTTACAGGCGAAAGGAACGCAGCAGCATTATGTTGTCATGTTTTCTTGAAGTAATCTATTCAGTTAATCGATTATGGACATGTATCACTGACATGCTGTATTTTACTTCCAATTAAATCCAGTGAATTTTAATTTATTGGCCTAGAATAACGCAATGTTGTCTCTTGCAGCAACTTTTACATTCTCAATATGTCAGCTGGCTATCAGATTTTGTTATTCTCGAATCAGTGGTTATGAAATTTTATGCCATTAGCCATACATTTTAATTTGTGGTTAATTGAGATTTATAATTCTTGAAGCTACGCTTTTCAAGGTAACATGTATTGTCTGTCTGAACGGAGAACTGATTCCACCTTCAGACGGAAGTGCTCATCTGCGCAGGCGCACAGCCATTCTAATACACCGAATAGAAACATCAACTCATTTTCAGTTCTCCATTAATTTTGTAGCTTTCTAGTGTTTTCTCTACATTTATGTTTTTTTTTTCAAAAATTATGTAGAATTAATATTTATCAGGTCACCGGTAAAGCCCATCTTATCAAATACCATGCAGATTGCTTCTACAGAGGGTACAGTGTTTTTATTAGAGTATTCAGAATGACGTCACCGCTTCAAGGCCAAGTCCCTGCTTAGACAGACAGTATGTTTATCAGGAGTGAACGAGAATTTCTCAGGAATAACGTTGATAAAATTAAACGATGACGTTAAAGTTATTCAAGGTGCCATGAGGGCAAATGGAAAATGTGGATGGAAGGTTCTTCGCTATAGTATTCATACAGTTAAAATTGTATGATTAGCCTCACGCTCCAGCCTCCTTTATCTGTGTGGAAGAAGCTACCACATTTACCCGGTGTGTAAAAGGCTGTTTGGGTCCAAAAACAAATGTCAGTTAATACGGAGAAATACGTCCGACTCCTATTCCGGGATTCGAACTCATGCGGTTCAGTAACCTATGAATATTGAATATCACCGTAACGTTAACATAATAATAATATAATTTTAATAATAATTAAATTAAATTCAATAATAATAATAAGAAGAATATATAATAAATAAAATGAACAGACAATTATAAAAATTGTTTGAAAACTGACAAAAATAAATAAACACAATCAACGTAAGAAAATTTCTCTTGCTGAGAAAGTTTCCTCAAAGTAAACGTTTTTGCCAAAATAGTTAAAAGTCTGCATATGTCATGTGCAGCAATGATGCATCTAACTGAAGGAATGTGTCCTAGACAGCAGTGACCTCTGAAACGTCGGTAAACTTCTACCAGACCACACGGCGCTATAACTCAGAAGACAGCCATGTTCTTAGTGCGTTGTTTACGCGGAAAGTAGAAAATTATCTTATTTGCCTTGTAGGCACACGAATGCCAGGGAGTATATTTTGCCCTTTGTAACATTTACAAGCAAAATAATAATAAAAAATGCTAAAAAAAAATAAACACAACGTATATTTCTGAAGTAACGCATAAATGACACCAGGGCAATTGAAATAAAGTGTCAAGAACCATTCACCACCGTCTGAGATTTATTTACTCATTGGCCAGCAAAATCATTGGGTTACGTAAGACTGTAGTTACCTGTATTGTCACTACAATTAGAAGATTTATTCATTAACAGGAAATATTTCTTACCAAAACATTTACTATAGGGTAACACTTGTTTCTTGCTACATACATACCTCATTCTACAATCCATAGCATGAATATAATTATTATTAAATAATAGTAATAGTATTATAAAATTTGAGTGGAATTATTTATATGCACGAAATTAAGCTTCAATAAGTAGGTTGTATCTGTAGGATTCTCAGAACTACTCAACTGACATCCATAAAATTTCATGGACGTTTAGGCATGTACCCTAACAATTCCCCTAAAGCCAGTTTGATTTATAATGCATACACCTTATATGAAACTCTTAACCAGCTTAACAGTTTTCTCAAAATAACGCATAACATAAAATATACATGTAACATTTATACAGTATCAGTATTTACATCATTAGTTCTGTGAAATGTAGCATTTATTGATTTGCAGTGTGAGCTCAACTGTTGATTGCTCCTATCAACAATAGATTTATATTTGCTATGAATACAAATGGCGAATGCATGATCACAAAAAAAAATCACTACTGTCAATATGTGTTCTGAAAATTGGAGAATAATTTTTTCAGTCTCACATACTGCAGCCCCGATATGAGTTTAAAAACTTACTTCGTAAACGCCGTTAAACTTTTCACAGAGTGAAAAAGCAGCAGTAGTGATGATAATGATGATGATGATGATGATGATGATGATAATGACAAGCAGAAGACTGGCAAGTTGTAGTCGTTGGAGAATACTGATGTTCCAAAGATGGTATCCACGCCAATTTGCGTATGTCATTGTTGTACTAATGACATCCTAGGTCACTGTTGCACAACAGCTTGTCCCATCAATGACATTAGGTTATTCTTGCACGAATATTGTAATCAAGATGGTGGAAGAATCCAGGCCTGGTGGCCAAGAGAGGAGAAGTGGCCCACAGGGCAAAGCCCCTGGAGCAAAAACCGCAGGGGGCCGCCAGGCCTAGACTGTAGGGGTCAAGTAATTGTGGTTTGGAGCAGGTGTTGAGGACATTACCTGGTGGGGCCCGAAGGGGGAAGTGTCCTAGCCCTGTGGATGGCAGAACCTTCGGGCTCACTCCCGTTTTCCTGAGGTGTGGATGATCAAATCTGCGATGGTAGAAGCAGAGGGGTGTCAACTCTTCAAGGGGAAGGGCGTGAAATAACAACAATATAAATAATAGTAGGAATGACAACAATAATTGTAATGACAATCGGAACAAGACGAAGCTCGAAACGTGCATTCCATACCAGAATAAACAGAATATCTTTATGCGTTCTTTGCATTTAAAGGTAAATTTGCCGCACATTTTAAAAGTCACAGCTTTTAAATTTTATTAACATAATTTAACCTAGACTAACCTAACCTAATCTCATCTAACCTAAGTTGGCCAGACAAAACCTGACCTAAATGAAACAAAATAATCTAAAATTTATTAACAGAAACTAAAAGAACCAAACGTAACTTAACGTAACAATTAAATGAACCTAACTTAACCTTAACTAACTTGACCTCGACTAACCTAACTTAGCTTTTGTTATCCTAAACTGAAGTGACTTAACCTACAGTAACCTAACCTATACTGAATTCAACTAATCTAACCTGCTCCCACAAAATTTACCACCCAACCACGTTTTCGGAAATATAGTTTAAACCTGAAGTCTATCAAAATTTCAAATTTGCATCAATTTCACACACACACATTTAAAAATTTAAAAATGTAGACCAAATTCCAAAAGTTAGGATCACAAATATCAGAATTTCCATATTCGAAACTCCAGCATTCAAATTTCATATTTAAAAGTCTATCTTAACCTAAACTTTCTTAAGTATAAGTAAAAAACCTACCCAACATAACACATTTACCTTAACCTAAACGTACCTGACTTAACCTAACCTATACGAACGTGTCGTAACCTGATCTAACCTAACCTTAACTAAGTAACTTATTGGTTGGCTTACAGAACCCGAAGGTTCATCACCGAATTCACCAAAGCCCTCCACTTAACCCTGTCCTGGGCCAACAAAATCCAGTCTTCTTCAACTCCTATCTCCCATAGATCCCGCCTGAGATCCTCCCATTTACGTCTAGGTCTCCCCAGCGGTCTCTTCCCCTCAGACAGTAACCCAAACATTCGAAGAACACATTACAGTCAACACCAATGTAACCATTGTGGACAAATAAAATCGATCATGTTCCGTAGTTCCCACTTTGACCACAAGATCACAGGATAATTTTTTCAGCCATCATTTTGTTTCATTCACTCGTAGGATATTCAGAAGTGCGATTCTGAGATCGTGCTGAATGTACACAACATCCATATCAGATTCTGTCCCAATCTGTCCTGTGGTTCTCAAATATAATCGAGTGAACGGACGGACAGACATGACAACCCATAACGCGTTCTCCCTCTGTATTTTGTGCAGAAAACGCATAACTATAGAGTTAACGTTAACAAGAGATTCTCAGTATTACGCGACAATTTCCCTCCGTTATGCACGTTGCGTGTCTCCTAAAGAAACTCGACAGACAGACAGATATGGTCAATCCCATAAGGTGTCCTTCCCCACAGCGTGAAAATGCCTAAAACCAACCCCCCATTGCGGAAGATATATAATGAGCCTTGATGATAATAGTAATAATAATAATTTAGTTATTTATTTTTAGTGTTCTGTATCAACAGCCAGAAGGCCAATTACACATATAGCACAAAAGAGGAACACAAGAACGCAATAATAAATACAGAATGGTAACAACAAAGATATTATCTAAAATTACTTGATTGTAGAGGACATTTATACACAAAGGCAACTTGCTACTAAGTACATATCAATGTAATAATAGTTCAAATAAATTATGTAATTTAGATTAACAAGAGAAGAAAATATGAAAAACATACAAAGTACTAGATCAGAAAATTTACATCATTAGAATGTCAACATCGAGTTGGCCAAAGGTGAGTAGCGGCGAAGAGAAAGGGACAAATTCTGTATTAATTTATTGAGAGTAATTAATATCTAATACACGGTAGCAGCACAATTATTGTAGTACGTGATTAAGGGAAACAATTATTCTTTCAAATATATCGATGTCCCTGCAGACATCAGCAGCTGGTTTTTTTATTATAAACAGCAATAATAACAATAACAACTACGGTCTTCAAAGTACTTGATACAGACAGAAGTGATAAAGTACAATTACAAGTACAACTGAAAGAATATCGGTAGTTCTTACTTGTATAACAATTGAATGTTATCCCAGGTTGCTAAACACTGTCTAAAGAGGTCTATCTACGCATGTGACACAATGTATGCCCCTGTATGATTTAACCAATCTATTAATGGAAAATAAAGACGGTGGCTATAATATACAATAAAACCCCGACACAAACTAGATATATTTGCTAGAAATATTTGATAGTGGTGCTTTATATTGTGCATGTAATTTGCTGTAATAACTTGGTGAACTAATTTCCTACGTAAGCTGTTTCTTTGAAACATGAAGTTCCAAAAATAATTTATGGTAATTGATTTGCTAAGGACGGGCGAAAGTGTATGCAGCAGTGAACGTAGTATCATGGAAACAAAATTGGCCTATCAGCAGATCATGCTCTGTTTGTCAGAGCTTGTTGGCTCGTCTCGCGTGTCGAGTACATACGATTAGGGACGCTCGAATTAAATCTCGTTAAGAATCCGGATCTCAACGCTGAAAGAGGTTACTGGTTTTCTCAGAAGAATGATGAAATATTGCCTGCCCACGGCAACAAGCACTTCCTACCACATCATAATCGCTCTGACACTAATCATCTCTACAATAAAGAAGGGCATGCTAACTAGTGTAAACATATGTAGGTTTTCTTCAACCATTATTTTCTTAGAGAGACTCAATTATGTCACAAGTGATTATAAAATACACTTCACTATCCATTTTTTAAGTCAATTGGCCATAGTTCTTTTCATCTTTAAACAACCAGTGCAACTTAAAATTCTTGCCCTCTGCAGGATTTCCGAGATTCTTTCTTTATTTATAGGTTCTTATTTCGATATAACCGTCTGTAGCTCGTCATACGCGCAATCTGTAATTCAGCAGTTTCCAAGAGCTTCGCAAGGTATCATGGGTAACTGTGTACAGAAGGCATAACGTTAAATCCGGCTTCAAATGTCCAAATTTTAATAAAATTTAATACTGCTTGTCTTCCCTATTTCTATTTGAATTAAAGTCGAAATGTGTGCCAGTGGAATTGAGATTTGTGTGTGCGTGTGGAAACCTTAAGCTTAGCTTGGAAATTGTAAATGTAGGCCTCATGATTTTCTCCACCCATATGATGGCTCTTTCACCCCCCCCCCCCCCCCCCCGGTCACCTATTTTTAAGTGGCTCATACCAGTCTATGAGTTTCATGTCTGGTGTAAATTGATTGTTACGAAAAAATTGTATATTTTGAAACTTGTTCTATCATCGTAAAGGAAGACACAGCAGAGACTGAGGAAAAATGGTACTTTAGCATCCTGTTGTGATATTTCAACAACGTAATTTACTAACAGGTTGGCCGCAGTGTTACTGCGGTGACATTTGAAAAATGCTTTCGTTTTATGCCAATCTATATTGTCCGAAAGCTTTATAAAAACCTGATGATTCGATACGTACCGCTGAATATATAGAGAAAATATTCATAACCAACATATTCACCGTTGCTCGAAACCCAGTACAGGATTCGTGTTTGTAGCCTTGTTAACTTTAATCTCATCGCTGTAATAAATTTTGCTTTAGCGCCGTTCTTCGAAACCTACTTAGTTTCCGAACTAATGAAAATATCCTTGTCTGTACTCAAACCCCGGGTAGTTTTTAGGAGTTGTGTTCTTTGTTTTTGTGATTTCCTCTTCGAAGCAGACGACTATGTTCTTTGCGCAATTCTTCTGACGTGCATCCGCCCTCACAGGAACTCGAACTTAGGATAATTTTTTCAGAGATTTAGAGTTCTTATGTTCTCTTCCTGGTGTCAATAAGGAAGAATGAGCATGCGAAGTTTGACCCAAATAGGTATGTACGTTCTCGAACTAGAAGAGAACATGCATGCATGCATACACACATATTCTTTAATTTATGCATACATAAATACATACAATTTCAAGCTTATGTATTTTAGTAACCGGCCCAGGACAGGGTCCGGTGGAGGGCTTTGGTTAATTCGGTGATGAACCTTCGGGTTCGGTAAGCCATCTAGTTAGTTAGTTAGTTAGTCAGTTCCACAACAAAATTTAATAATTTTTATGATTAACGTTGCGCGGTCAAGGTCATTAGCACATACACCACAGAAATATATTTCGGCTGTTAGCTGTTTATAGCTTAGACCTGTAACTTACTTCTGAAAAAGATGTTACATCGATGAAATGTTTGAATACAATTTTGTGTCATTAAATGTAGGTTGTTAAATGGAATTCTTTTGTCAAATGCCTAATACCAAGTATTCTATTGAATCATATTTGAATGTGAAATTAATAGTTTAATATTGATAAGTTAACGATTTAAAACCCAACGGTAACTAGATGCACCATCTTTTCTAGCTGTCGGTAAGTCTGTTAATATCACAGATCATATTTATGGGTTTCGTATTGTTCTCAAAGTAAACAGCGGCTATTTCGTTAAGTAGGATTAAACAGTTGTGTTTTCTTTGATGTAATAACTAAAGTTGTAAGTGGGCCATTGTTTGCCTCCAAGGGGTTAAAATTGACATTCAGATTGCAATCAGAATCATGTAAATTTTTTACATATGACAACGAAAGTTTTCATTTTGTTGCAATGATGTTATTCAGCATTGCTGAACATTTCCGTTTTTCTATTTGCCTGTTCAGAATAGATTAATTGTGGTCAAAGACGTATACACCAACCCCCAGCAAGCCCATGCTACAGGTGTTCTCTGTTATGGTATGTAACAGTACAGAAGCGGCAGGCTTTTGGGTATGGACACGGTAATGAATTTCGTTTTCCATTAAAGACGGAAGATTTTTTTGTTACCAACCGAGCAACTGTTAGCTTCTCGAGAAGGACTTTGATCTACGTACGAGGGTCACGCGTTTTGCCCCAATTTTTTTTAAATCGCCCAAAAATGATCGGAAAAAAATATTTTTTTTGTAAAAATAGTCACATTCTTTACTCACAAGCACTATTTCTGTGCGGTCTCCATCTTTTTAAACAGATTTCCGCTACCTGGTATCTAGGATCCGTAGTTCTTGTTGATAAAAGTCCTCTGGGGTCTGTCGGAGTCACATCTTCACCTCCTCGATAACCTCTTCATCATCCCAGAACTTTCGTCCACGAATGGCATTCTTCATTGGACGAAACAGATGGAAGTATGATGAGGCAAAATCCGGACTGTGTGGTGGATAGAGCAGCACAGTCCAAAGCAGTTTTCTGATGGCTTCTTTTGTTCGTAGTCTTGCGTTATCGTGCAAGAAAAGAACATCTTGCATTTTCGCTCTGGTCAGATTTGCTTCATGCACATCTTTTAACCATTTGACACGGCTGGTAGCCCGATAGGATTTTATTAGTGTGAATATGGGAAAATTCTGGCGCGATCGTGCAGAGACGCTTTTAGGTTTTCGTGTAACATTCTCTTTGTTTTTGTCGTATTGGAACAAAAATTTGAACGTGGCGATATGTTTTAGTAGAACACACTAATGTTAAATGTAATAAAAATTCGTTTATCTGTTTTCGTGTTGCTAAATACGTGTAGACAGACATGCCGAAGCTGAGAAGCAATTTTTTTTTAAACTTTTGTTGTGAACTCTCCTGAAATCGGTCTACTCAACGGCACTCATCAGTTTGAACAATTGCCTTACGAACAATACTTGGCCCTAAAAATGCAATAGTTGCTTTGTCTGTGAGTAGGACACGTCGGCGGTAGTTTGTACATCTGGCAGCTTGAGGTCAGATAAGTAACCATTCCAGCAACGTTGTGTCGTTCTTTGTGAGAGGCGAGATGATTAGCTATCATCGTCATGCCATGTAGGGGCTCAGCATCGTTGCAGAATATATGCCACCATTATCAACACCTGCATACAAGCGATTGTTCCCCATTTATAAAGCTGAGGAAGAGAGTCTAGATTGCCAAACATAGACATGGAGTTATTCAGACATAGAAACAAAGAATCGTGATTGAATATTATTTCTTCACCCCATGAAAAAAGTGTTATGGAACCTCATCCACTTCAAGTGATGGAAAATTACACAGTTAATTAGTTAAATTGGACATGCCATGTGAGAGAAATCGCCCACTGCTCAGTGGTTCATACAGCAGTGCAATGGATACCTCAGATGTGATGAAGCCAACAGAACAGTCTCTAGTCTCCATGACGGCGGTACGGGATACCAGTAGAATCTCATAAATTAACGGCTATTGGAAGCTTCTATTTTCATAAAATGGAGACCGTGAGTTATAACACTTTTGTAGCAAACCTATTTCAGAAATGTCAATGCGACACGATCTTATAACTACAGTATACAGCCATGTATGTGTCATGTCTTCAAATGAGCTACATTTGAACGGTCTCTTCATCTTCAGTTGTTTTAATAACACTCCATGGGCACAGTTCCTCATGATATAGTACTCTCAGCTAGTGAAGAAATTATTATACTTTATGGAATCGAAAGTTTCATTACTGTGTTCACAAGAGCCCTCTACCGGTCCCTATTCTGAGCAGTTATTTTTATAATCCTTTGTTAAATGAACAGGCCTTTAGCCAGTTTTGTGTTTTACCATCACAGATAAAGGACAAGATGATGAGTCCTTAATTCGTCTCGTCTAATTCCATCAATTAAAACTGCAAGTTTCTTAACTGAATTCAGCGTGGCACATAATCTGTCATGTAGGTATAATACAATGCTTATGACGGATGACATTACACGTCTTATTCATCAGGGCACTTACAGCTGCTAAGAAACATTGCTGGATAATTTATAGCTTTCAAACCTTCTGTTAGATTCATGTTAGAACTGCCTGGACGGGGTTCAGCATGTTATAAGCCCTCTTCCTACTCAAGACAGCACACCACATAAAGTCGTGGACATACATCCATGCCTCGAGTGGGATTCAAACCCACGCTCCCAGAGTTTGAGTGTCAATGCCCACGCTGTAGGCCTCGAAGCTGGTTTGATTTGATGACTTGCTGTTGCATTAAAATAACAAGACTAATAGTACAGATGTCCAATTGAAGACGCAACCCTAACTACTAAACATAAATCTCTTCACGTACAAAATGACGAAAGCCAATGACGATGTTGAATTAATGCAGTCGTATTGTTGCGGTTGATGGTCTAATTTAAATCGGTACGGTCATTGTTTCAGCTGTTTTGTCGTTCTGTGAGCTTTGTCACAGACAAACACTTCTCTGTCCCGAAATTTTGTTATCAGGCGTATTGTCTCTCTCTTTTTTCTTAGTCAGGATACATAATGCTTAATGCTTCATGAACAGTAAGAAACGATTTAGGTGCTAAGTAATGTTCTGCTTGTGAACACAATATTTTTGAGGCTGCGTAGCTTTTGCGCAGCGGCCTAGTAACAAGGGTGACCTTGACACGAATATAACGGGGAAGTTTTGGAGAGCCTGTTACAAGGGGTGGACTTTTGTACCGTGTTGTTGATTGGCGTATTAATTGTACTTCTTGTACTAGAATGTATCATGAACGGTGAGTCAATAGAGAAATAGTTATTTCTACTACAACAAATAACAATATATATATATATATATATATATATATATATATATATTTACTGTACTTCAGTGACATGAAATGCACCCGTCAGTTGAAAATGTAAGGAATCGAACAGAAAATCAATCAAAGCAGCATTCACAATACAACAAACATAACTTTGACAATTGTAAATAACTAGTTCATTACGTATTTAAGAGGGATACAAATCTGTTTGCTATTTTCACGCCAAATTTAGATCTAATTTCAGATAACAACACATAGAGAATTATTGATTGACTATACGATAAATAATAATGCGAACGGCATGCTAAACTGTTATAAATATTCTAAATATATGTGGCCGCGCGGTCTGAGGCGTAGGCCTTGTGCCGTTTGGTCGCTGGGACCGTGGGTTCGAATCCCACTCAAGCCATGGATGTTTGTCCGCGTTTCTCTGTGTTGTGCTGTCCTGTGTACAGTTAGAGGCCTTGCGACGGGCCGATCCCTCGTCGAAGGAGTCCTATCGAATGTCTATAGATCAAGCCAACGAAAAGTTGGGACCCGCAGTGTTCAGGCACTTGAAGAACGGGTCGATCCCAGTATCCCCAGTATATAATACGTGTAAAAATTGTTGAACAATTATTAGGGCCTATGTATACATCTGTTTTTCCGAGTGATATCAGATCGCATGTTGGATTTAATTAGGCATATGAACTCGAATTTTAATTGCAGTCAGCCACTGTTACGGATGGGATATTGCTTCTGCTACTGAATGAAATTTGTGTTTACACATAGCTATTGCAAAGTCATGAAAATATTAAGAATATTACTGGCCAGATATTTTCGTGAAATGTATTGAGTAAAGGTCCTGATTAATTCCATCATTTAAGTGGAGTTGTATCAAGGCGAACAACGTTGATGCCAAGGTCTCCGTATTTAGGACCGCTCGTTGACTATAGTTTTAATCTTCACCATCAGCTTATCGCGGTCGCCATGGAAATTCCACGTTTATCCGTGCTCAGTCCTGAAAGCATAAACCACAATGTAACGCCATTGTATCGTTTCCCGCGACACGTTCAAACTATAATCATACCTGCTGTTTTATATACGTGGTTGTATGTTATGAACTTAGAGCAGTAGTAAACATTAAAGATACGAATGTTTAGAAATATCAAATAAGTAACTTTATGTAGGTATTATATATATATATATGAATGTTTACTCAGATACTTCGAGTTAATAATTATCATAACATTCGAGTCATTTCGTCTAAATTTCTTAAGACAAGACGTAAACGAAACTCTGCAGTAGTCTTAAACCATAGTTATGATTCTGTTATCGAACGCGTATTGGGATATAAAGTATATTTTTGAATGTCCCTAATTTTCTTTCACGAGGAAGTAACAAGTGAAATATTTGAACTAGCTCAGTGGCAGCCTCATACCATTACTGTCAAACCATTCGCCGAACAGTTGGACATCTTTGTCAGCAAGATGAAACTGTAGCTTTTGACAACTTACAAATAGGTACGATATGTCTGTGTCCCTCTAAATGTTCCTTCCTAATAAAGTTCGAACGTACTAACGGATCTATATGAAAGTTAAGGTGAAAATTATTTCATTAGGGACCATCCTAACGCCACTAAAACACGGCAGTGCGAACTTTTGAGGTGGGGGCGACATATATTGTGTGGTTTTGAATGTATAAGTAGAAGTTAATCTTCGAGAAGCATAAAGCCTTAGTCATAATTTAGTTTTATGCAAAACAAAAGCTTAAAATCTAATTAGCTCTCAGTTTGATTTGCAATAGATAATAATCCATTGGAGAGAGGTGTGTGGAATTTTGTATGGAGACAGGATCTAGGACAGAGACAAACTACAAATTTGTACGAAACATTTTAATGTATTAAGAAAAACATTTTTAACTATTATTCTGTCATTTGTGGTATTCGTACTACATACGCTAAAGCATTTGAAGGAACGCAGTCATCGCAAGTTCTTTTCACAACTTCTGCTCTACCTGATTATTTGCATTGTGTGAATTTTCACATATATTTTCACTTCCTGCTTAAGCTAAACATTATAAACAGATCGGTGGAATTTACATGAGTATGTATTGCATATCGCCGAATTAATTTTCTTTCCATATATATTGTATCTTACGTGGTTCACTTGTCACTCGTATGAAATTCCACATAGACCAAGAAATGTGAGGAAGATGATATTCAAAATTTGTGATACTAAGGAAATGCCAAAAGCGAGGAGCGACAGAATCAAAATATTTTAACACGTACATGACTTCTTTCTGTTCGTCCTCTACATCAGGTTGAATGCATGGCACAAATATTTTAATTCTTTCCAACGTGTTTTCTGCCTAGTAAAGATTCTTATGAAGTCGATTAATGGCCGACATTCAGACAGCTGCAAACCAGAAATGCGTATTAAAAGTGTAACAGTCAGATAAAATACAGTCAGACACAAGGGCGTGAGAACCTGTTTCGTTTATCGATATTCAGGACCTTGGGGAATTCAGTGGGGCATTAGCATCTTCTGGGTGTAGCCTTGTAAATAATCAGCATGGCAGAGGTCAGAACAAATTGTTCTGGCGAAGTGCTTCGACAGTCCTGATTAATATTCATCAAGTCCGTGGCGTAAATCGAACAAGTCATTCTGATCGAATTTTTCGTGACTTTCCTTAGTATACCTAGGAGGTAATACGAGGAGGATAGTGCTGTCAGTATAATCACCACTTAGGGGCCATTCTTAAGAAGCTGATATTCGCTAAGCTGATCAAAATTCCCTGCCCGTGTTCATAAGAGCCCGTGATCGGATTGTATTTCCCTAAGATCTAAGATCAACGTCTAGGTCTCCGGCTGGTCTCAACTTCATAAAGAATTCAATTCTAAAGGGTTTTGACGACGGTAGTTTACATTTAAAATTATTCTTTGTCAGGACTTTTTCCATCGTCTGTTCTTTAAAATCACGATGTTTCGGAAGCTGGTTCTGTCTCCGTCTTCAGGTGACAGGTACCTACTCTGTTGGGTCCCTTAAATAGAGCTCAGCCTCCGTGATTTTAAAGAACAGACGATGGAAAAATTCCTGACATAGAATAATTTTAAATGTTCATGAAGAATGTCAAATCAAGAACTAGAAGGTTGTTTTGAAATTATTAACACCCGGAGAGATGCACGCGAATCGGATCATCCGGAATTTACCGTTATATCGACAGATTACTCAAGCAAAATCAATTACATATACTTCACTAATGTATAATTTTGTTATAGAAAATTATTGAATAATATTTGAACCTTTTTTCAATATTAGGTTAGCGGCATTTTTTATAACTTAGAATGAAGTCTATAAGAAAGTGTAAATTTTGCTTTAGGCCCGGAAGATTTTAAGAACCCCCGTCTTAGAAAATGACGGTTAGTGATGAACAGTTTGATGAGTACTATTTGTGTGACCCTGTCTGTAAACCCGCTTTTAGAAAACAATACAACGTTTGTACTAATATAATTACGTTGCAGATAATTTACACGTGGATTTGATTAATGTGAGTGGAGTTCTACAGCTGTATCTGAGTTTTCATTACAATTGTATATTCGAAATGTTTGAAAGTTTCAGGATGATCTAACAAATAACATCAGTTTCCTAATAAATGCAGACTGCCTCAAACCCCTTCTTATTTGAGGTGCGGGCGACTGGATGAAGTGCCGGTGTGTTTGTGTGTGTGTGTGTGTGTGTGTGTTGATCCACTCGAAAAAGAGACCGTCAACCTCAGAATTATTTATTGTGAAACAGATAGTAGCGAACCGAAAGGATTTGCTGCATGCATTTTCTGCCGGAACAAAGACAAGATAATTTATAGTCCAATTATATTAATTTCCTTACCCGAGCACCATTTCTTGCAGGCAAACATTTTGGAATCCTAGGAATCTAGCTACTGAATGATTCAAAATCTTTTGTGACATAGATTTAGGAGAGTCCTATTGGCTTTTAACTGGCGTAATTTATCTTCTGGTTCTTTTTTATTAAAAGTATTCAAATAAAATGCGTTTTGGAATGTTACTTTTTAAGGGTTTGCAGAGAGATTACTCTAGGACCGCTGTAGTTTCAAAAAGTTAAGACTTCGGAACTTGGTTGTTTTCGTGGTCATTAGGTATTGCTAGTGACACGCATATGGCAAGAAGGGCCCCTAAAATTTTCTGTTAGGCTTAACGGTGACTGAAACAAGTCTCCCAACATTCTGATTTTAATGGATAACGTTTGGAATTTATACTTTTCTGGCATCTTAATCAAAATAATGAATGTGGTTACAATCAACTATTGGGACTTGTCTTTGTTGGGTTATGCTTCTAACGTCGTCGTCGAAGGCACGAGATGCCAAGTTTGGGTTAGTGACGACGATAACGGAGTTTGATCGTGCGGCCTGTGATACAAATTTTAATTGTCCCCAGACTTTTCACAAAGCTGCGTGAATTACAATAAAACAGACCGAATGAAAAGAGGGAACTAGTATACAGCTAATAATTAGTTTGAACTGATTTAATTAAAACACACTGTAAACAATTTGTCATGCTTCACTTCTGTATGTCATTAACTGAGCATAAGATGAAAATGTTTTGCTTGTCTTCATTAAATATAAGAAGTAAATATGTAAAGCATAAATATATTAATCTTGCTACTCTAACATATGTACATTCATGGACGTAATGTACTGTGTATGTGCGCATGTATATAATACAATGCTCAAAGCTAAGCAAGATTAACAAATTTAAATTCTTTTTATTTTCAGCCTCTGACATGATCAAGCTAGATCCGCTGTAACCATTTTTTTTTGAATAATTATTGTAGACCCGAAGTTTGAAAATTTCAAGTTACCGGATATTGGGTTCTTCATTTTATTTATTTTAATTTTATGAAACTTGTTTTTATGTTGGCCTATGTTGATATTATTTCTTGCCCTTAGATACTGCAGTATTTTCATAAATCCAGATTTATCAGATGATTTCAGTAAATGTGAGCAGAACTTGTGATGTCAACCACCAAGATGTCACGAAAGTTTGTGGAACCGACAAAAGGCAATTTGGTTTCTAAATTTGAAAGGCTTTATCCATAATATTTTTATATGCTCTTTGCGTTCCTGGGTACAACAGGTGAAGGGAAGAAATGACGCAGAAAACCCGGGGCTGAGTAGCGGAGTTTTTGTAATCTTCTTTCTCTCTCTTGATGTGAAGGAAAGTATAAGGTTGTCAAGTTGTGACACGGCCAGAAGAGAAGTAAATTAATGAAAATGTCCGCGGCAAACCTGCACACGTTTTGTGAATCGTGGAACCTGTTTCTGAATATCCACCGGATAACAGCTCTTCGTTTCAGACATGGAGCTATAAAACATACAAAGGTATCAGACATGTCTGTAAATTAAATTCCGCTAGTGCAGTTCGTTCCAGGTAGCTACCAGCCTCCAGATACGCCTGCTCCGCATTTTAAACCAGATTTCATTGAATTTCGTAGTACTTATGAGGGCTGTTATTGTGTGTTCTAGCTCGATGCTAAGAAGAGCCCATTGGCCCTCCTGGCTCAAACATGCAGTCAGATCGGAGCCGATTCTCCCAGTTCGAAGCCACTGATCCCGCCGCTGGAGAAGACTACGAAGAGCAGCAAGGCAGACACCCCGCGAGAGAAGGCCTCACCGGCTTCATCAATCGGCAGCAATTCTATATGCGACGTTGCTGTCAAGTCCAGTTTCAAGCCCTATGAGTCGTGTACAAGGGACAAGGCAGGTTCGCCTGAGGAGAGGGGAGGGTCGTCGTCTTCAGGAAGCCGGGTTCGTACCCCGGTGTCGTCCAACAAAAGTACTAACAATACGCCAGGCTCCAATAGCGGCAGGTGTAGCAGCAATCATAGCGCGTCTTCACCTAGGTCATCACCTGCTGGTGTGGGTCGCAAGACGCCCGCCACTTCTTCGGCGACTTCATCGTCTAGCGCCGGACAAATGGATTCAGCCGCTGTGACAACGAAGTCGGGCTCAGGCGATGGCACTGCGGTCACTCGTACCGTTCCTAGCCCGCTAACGAGCGCCAAGGTAGGGTTTACGCCAAGTCTCCTGCCTCCTTCCGCAGATCCTGCACTGAAAGACATCCCTCTAGGGACATTCAAGACAAACACGGGGCTGCCAGTATCGACGGCGGGCTATCTTGGCGGGTACCCCGGAACACACTTCCCCATGGATGTGATGGCGAATAGCCTCATGTCACCGCACCATCAGCACCTGAAGCCCGGCCTCAACCCGTACATCGGCTACGCGCGAATGAAAACCCCATCTGGGACAGACACGCTTGTTCCAGTTTGCCGCGATCCTTTTTGCAACAGTTGTCAGCTGAGCTCGCACCTCCTGGCTGCGTCTGGTGCCGCAGCCGCCGCTGCTGCTTCGGGTGGCAAGACGCAGGGCTCAGGAGCGTCCACGGGTGCCTGTCCTGGAGGGTGCGCCCAGTGCGACCACGCCAGCGCTGCGGCAGCGGGCAAGCCCGGCGCCTTCCTGGCAGGTCACCACAACCCGGCTGCGGCCGCAGCTTATGCTCATGCTCAGCTGGCTGCCCTCGCAGCCGCCTCCCACCTCCCGTACGTGTGCAGCTGGATCGCGGGAGACGCGGCCTATTGCGGAAAACGCTTCTCGAACTCGGAGGAACTGTTGCAGCACCTGCGGACCCACACCAACCTCACCTCCTCGGCCTCTGACGCCAGTGCTGCGGCACTGTCACTCCTGAGCCCTCCAGGGCTTACGCCATCTCACCCGCTTTTTCACCGAACTTACCCCACTCCGCCGCTCAGTCCACTAGCCACGGCCAGGTATCACCCTTACAGCAAGCCTCCACTGCTACCACCGTCGCTTTCGGCCTCGTCCTTAGGATTTCCTCTTCACCCGCATCCTGGAATACCCCCCTACTTCTCACCATACTCTCTGTACGGGCAGCGGTTAGGCGCCACGTCTGGCATGCATCCATGAGCATTGGCGTCCGTGCTCGAACTCCTTCGGGCAGAGAAAAACTTCACCGCATGATAAGCTAGTGCTCACTTGAGTGTAGAGAAAACACGTCTTGTTTGATTTCTAAGGAAGAGACAGTCAAATATACATGCAAGGTAAATTATTCATCTCGTCTCACTCTAATATATGGCTGGAGATGCCTGTGACTTGTCAGAGACGGGTTAGAAACGGAAAACATTTTTTTAATGCTAATGTACATAAATTAGTAATGTTGCATGAATGGTGGCAAAGTATGTGTACTGTACATTATTTATGTTTGATAAAGAGAGAAAGTTGGGATGTACAGGAAACAAAAAAATGTGCGCAAAATAGTGATATTCAGATTTTCTTTTGTACAGGTGGCATATGTTACATAATTACGTACTCTTAAGATTATAAAAACATACCAACAGCTGGCTACAACAGTGAGATGCATAAAGTAGGGACCAGATTGCTTGTTAGCCGAGTTCCCTAGTACTTTGGATAGTTGCACTAGGCACGGCCTGGTCGGTGCACGGAACGGCCTGGTAGAACGGACAAAAAAATCGTGAAGGTGCGCGCGCAGTGCTTATCACCTAGCTCTTCACCCCCGCATCAAGAACTCGCAAGTAATCTGGTCCCTACTATACATATGCAAGGAGGGTGGGTGCATTGCACCACAGTCTCTGAAAAAATAATATTAACACTATTTATTTGGCATAATGCACATCTTTCATGTAAGTAATGTATATTTGTTTTGTATAGTTTATGTGTAGCCAAAATTCAAAATATCATTTAAATTTTTACTGTCTATTTACTTATACTACTATGTGGTCATTATCCATGCAGTGCATCTTAATAAAAATATATAAAAAAATATAAATTAGACCTCAGTCTGTTTTTGTTATAAAACTTAGATGTTTCTTGAAAATAAACATTTCACTTAATGTTCGGTTTGTACATCTGTAATTGAATATCTCGAAAGCTTCAGTCTTGTTGGAAATAATTTATTCATTTGTCTGTGCACCTACACCTTGGCTGTAAGAAGGGGAAGGACTCTTTTATAGACTGCCTCCTTCTTTCTGGTTTTTAACCACTCACATTCCACAAAACCTCTTTTGTTGCACCACTCCTGCATATAACTGTTCACCTCTGCGACTGTTAGTCAGCTTTCAGAGTTGTTCTAATTTCTGTTCATTTGATGTTGCAAACTCAAAGACGAAAGCAAATTTATGTGCTCTACCAAGTGACATATTTATTAGCTACCAGTACACAGAAGAATAAAAAAACTGCAAAGTGCAAAAAGTTGCACGTACTTGCCTACATATTTTTCTTTTAATATCTCTTTTGATGGATTTATAAGTATGAGTTCTACTTACTTAGAATTGTTAATATAAAATGGTTATCTCACTCTTTTATGCTTGTTTTGATTTTCCCTCAGTGTGATTTCAGGTGAAATGTGTTTTATAAATGCTCCGAAAATGAATGGATGCAAGCAATTTAGACGAAAGAATATTCAAAACACTTAAAATGTGTCTACCTCTTATAATACATAAATCTAAACCAATAATTTTACTTTTGTCCCAGACTGTACTGTATTTACTCCAGAGTCAATAAATGCACAAAAAATTCGATCAAGATCAACGCTTAACATTTCAAGGTTTTTCTTGATGTCAGTATTATCCTTTGGGACACTTGTAACAAACGTTAATGAAGTGGTCTCAAGACTGTATGTAGATTATATGTACTTTAAATTATATAACATGAACTGTTAATGGTTGTAGTTTCTGATATGTTTTCATTTTATTACTTTTTACAGAAATTTTAAATTGCGTGTCATTCAAATTCTGCGTTCCTTAAAACACTGAAATCTAAAAGTACCTTAATTTTTTCACCCGAAGAAATACGAAATAAAAATTAAAACTTTTTATGTAGTCTAATCATAGACGCATTTCATTAAAGGTGATCAATTCCTGTTTGTCATGTTACATAAATTATGGCTGGTAATACCACTTAGATAAAAGCATTACATAATGGATAAGACATATTAAGACAATTTACGTCATGTGACAGGTTTATGTTGCAATTTAAAAGAGCAAGTTTATTATGTGGGTAATTTACATTTCCTCAGATTGCATCACAGATTGCGGTTCTGTCTTATGAAAATACTGACTGACAAAATTAGCAAGTCCAGTTTTATATATGACATGAAATTTGTCACTGAATGATTATGTATGTACAATAACAAATAGTTCTTACGAAGGAAAGATATGTATGGCTGAGTACTGGAGATCAAAAATGCACGACTAGAATCAGTGAGTTACAAAAGGCTAGGCATTGTCTCTGAATCATAATTTAGTTATTCGTTGTAACTGTCTTGAAAAGATGAGAATAACACAGGCGAAGATGGCTGTCTTCTGGGTCGTTGCGCCATGTAGTCTCGCAGAAGTTTGTCGACGTTTGAGAGGTCCTTGCTGCCTCCATCATCAGGGCGATGGAGGCAGCAAGGACATCTGAAACGTCGGCAAACTTCTACCGGACTACATGGCGCGACCCAGAAGACAGCCATCGCCAGACTTACCATAGTGAAAACCTTAATTCCTACAATAACACTGGTGTTACAAAAATCTTTTTGTGGTTCTAATTTTGAGTATCCTTGTAATTTTAATTTCAAAAATGTCTGAATTTGGTGTCGCTTTCAAGTCTGTTCATGTCTGGCTTTATATTTACAAACTCGCTGCTGCTGCTACATAAAACGTACTCCATCTGAAGAAATTCTTGTTTGAAATTTGTACTTGATGTATTAAAATTCTTGTATCAGTTTTTGGTCCATAGAAAGTCAGATTTCGCTCTGCAGCTTATACTAAAGCGGCCCATCCACGTACGAGTCTGACTTGTGATTCTGGCTCGGTGAGCTTGACTTGTGAGCCGGGCTCGGATATATTTCACCACACATGCACAGCAGACTCGGCTCGTGACACCCCACCCACAAACGAGTTTGGCTCAATGGAACCCGAGCCGAGCCAGACTCGTACCCCAAATTAATATGATTTTATGAGAATTCAAATCTTTCACTATACTACCATTTGAAAAGTAGAAAGTGTATCTTCCACAGAGCCACATATGAATTCATTTACTCAAGCAATTAATGCCAATATTATAATACTTATTTGCTTCATTACTACATTTTAACCATTTCAGATCTGAGTGTTGTACAGTGTATTGTTAAAGATTGTCTTTCTTTAAGTATGGTGAAAGCCAGCCTTTAAATTGGTTATTGTAAATCTGTTTTGCTACATTTCCGTACAGTTCACTACTTATCTTGGTGCATACAACTCTTATTGATGAAATATGTTTATTGTATGCATCCTAACTAGTCCAATTTTATTTTATTCCACTTATAGTAATAACAGACTGTTTGTAATTCACTTCAAAGCATCATACTGAGTAGTGAATTTTAATTGTTATCTCTAGTTTATTTTTGAAGAAGTCAATGGTGATAAAATTATAAAAAATAATAAATTATAATGCATTAATGAAAATAGTTTATTTAATTACACCCCAATGAACCCAGTTTCCATACTCATAACACTGGTAGAATTTGTAAAGTTCTGGTTCATATTCTGTACAAAGTGTTTCGTTATACACGAAAAACATGAATCTGACAATCGTGTTTATCCTGTGCTCATAGAAAAAATTCATGAGCCATGGGGCAGAGTTTGTATTTTGTACAAATAAAGTTCTTTTATCTCTTTTGTTGACAGTCATATCCAATGGGCATATTATGGACATATATAAGTTACAAAGTAGTAAATTGTTTTTTCTGTGGTCTCTAGGTCAATGTCGTTTCCAGTGAGCTTATTTTAAACAGATGTAAGTGTAAACACGATAATTATTTTTTATGGCCCCTTTCGTCTATGGCAAATATGTTTGTTAGTGTAAGGTACTGAAGTACAGGAGGATTGTTCTGAAATAGGTTATTATGTATAAATTTGTCGTCTCTTGGACTCTTGTTTATACGTTTGGATATCCTGTGAGAAACGTCATGGCCTGTCGTGTCTCATAATGTGTGAAGATTATTCCAAACAGCAAAGTCCTTCTTGAGAAACTGATAGTTGTTCAGCTAGTCAATTCCTCTTTCTCCAGTTCAATGTCATGTGGAAACTGAACGCTTATTAGTGTATTTACAAGAACCCACCACTGATTCCGCTCCCGAATCACATTAATCAATTAATTCCCCTACATTATTTTGAACATCCTTCCGCACCTTCTATGACTAGGTCTTCCAAGTGGTGTCTTAGGTTTTCCGACTAGGAAGTTGCATCTCGTTTCTTCACGCGTGCTACATGCCCCGCTCATTTTATTCTGCGTGATTTAATCCCCTTTGTATTAAGTCAAGAGCCGTCCTACTGATTACGAAGGGCCCCGCTCAAGTCACTGCCTTCTTCTTAGGCATAAATATTCCTCTCGATGCTCTGTTTCAGACATCCTCAGTTCACGTTCTCTGTGCGAGAGAAGCATTTTGCGCTCACTCAAAATGATGGGTAAAATGATTGTATTTTAATCTAAGTTTTTAGGTAGGTTTTGGGAAGACGAAAGTGACATGATGTAAACGAGAATGTGAAGCAATGGCTCAAAGGCCCACTAAATTGATGTAGTTATTTGTAGTATTTCAATATCAAAATTCAAGACCCACCAAGAATCCATGGACAGTGAACAAAAATAGTTTGTTGTGAGACGTGTTTTAGATTTATATATACTGAATTTGTTTCTTTATTACACATCTACGATAATAAATATTAGAACTTTTTTATAAAAATATTCCCCGGTGCTAAATTACTATCGAGAACCGTGTATGGTTTTCAATGATCAAAATAAAAGCTTGAGTCGGAACACGTTGTACTGACAAAATGGTTGTGAATGCCTTATATAAGCGTTCAAATTGCAACCCAAATTTTATATAACTTCAGTTATCGATACCACAATAATTTTCGTATTGTGTTAATTTTCATGTGGTTCAAGGAAGGGAACAATTGATCTTGTGTAATAACACGATTTTAACGTTATAGGATAAATCTACACATTTCATTTAATTAAAAATAATCTTTGTACCATTGTTTGCCCTTACGCTCAGCCAGTGTATATATTCGTATTGTTCCTCAGTTATTTATTATTTATTTAGTGTTCTGTCTGACGACAGGTCCATATGAACAGGATCCTTCCATCCTTTTATCGAACTGGGACCTGTTCATATACGTTCTTGGCAGATAATCCAGAAGTGGTTTGCCATTGCCTTCTTCTGTGTGTGAATGGAGTAATTGTTGGGATGCCACGGAGGAAAACTCCGTGTTGCCTAGACCACGGCCTTGCCCAACACAAGTTATAAATTCGAGCACCGCCGGGAATCGAACCCAAGACCCCAGGATTACAAGGCCAGCGTTCTAACCGCTAGACCACCGTGGCATCAAAATTAACTTCTTATTTGTAAGCAGTCGGAGGGATACATGAAAATGTTTCCTCAGTAGCAGAAAATTTTTAGACGGCCACGTGCTGTAAACGATTGTACTGAACAATGCTGACCAGTCTCAGATTAACACTAATTGCCCTGCATACTTTTACACTGGGTACCCATAGCCTTTCCATTAACGTTAAGACTCTTCGTCCTTTCAAAACTGTAATTCAGTTAATAGACGCGTGATCGAGCGACAGGCTAAGTTTTGAGACGATACAGGTAAATCCGTATGTTCGGATGGCCATAAGGCTCGTAGCGATATTTCATTGCAACACGTTACCGCATGAAAGGAGAGTCGGATCAAACAGCTTGCAAGATTTACGATGGTAGGTGACGTGTGGTGAAAGGGTGTAACTCCGTTACGTGTAGACAGGAAGTCCCTGTCCAGCACCTGCAGTGCGTTAATGACACGGAATATCCAAACGTGACACCAAGATTGTTTCCTAGTCAATTTTGTATCATACATTATGTTGAAATATTTTCTCTTCAACAAACCGTGGGCGATTAATCTCTCTTTGTAATGAATCTACTTAAATGTTATCTACATCCTGTTTATCAAATGCATGTATCCGCGAAGAGTCACGCTGTTAATGACAGGTAACCTCTATAGTGTTTGTTGTCTAACCTTTTATTTATTTATTGTTTTTTAGTGCAATTTTGTCTAATGAGTTTCCATATATTCTGTAAATTCATCCTTGCTAAGACACGACGTTTGAAAGTATAGACTAATTTCTTAGATTCGTTCTAAGTACAGCGTCGTTTGAAGCAAATTAGACGTCATTAGTAACTGAGTACGTTTTATTTTTAAATATTAACGGACCTTTTCTATTGTTTTTATCTCAGACTTTTTCAGTTCGCTCTTTAATGAAGGGCTGTTTTAAATATGTATGTGAATTGATATAAATTGGGAGCGAAACAATTAACGTTTTTTAATTTTTTTTGCCAGAAATGAAACCATTTACTGTATTAAGCACAACGCCTTAAAGGGATAAGGGGTAATGGAGGTACATATCCATGCATTCTTAACTTGTAACAATAGGAAGAAAGCAGACAGTTTTATGCTTCAGCCATTTTAAATTCGTATAAAATGTCCATGGTAAGCTTACCTATTGTATAGAAGGTCCAGACATCGAGACTAATAGAACAATTCATGTCCCAGCCGTAAACTGGCGCCCTTTCGTTCAGATTCCGCGGCTAGTCACGTCACAGAAGTATTTAAACGGTTTCTCCTGAAGATATGTGCCAGTATCATTACTTTAAGGCTTACTCCATGGAACAGAGTACTTCTTCTGGAGCTGATAATTACTCATTCAATAAATTAGTCGCGTTTTATGGAGTCCGAATATTCATTATCGTGTTTACTATATCTCAATACTGCGCCTTCCTCTGAGCGAGATTAATTCAGTCCACACATTCACAATCTGCTTCTTTAAGATTCAGTTCTCCTGACAATGCATAGATTCCCCAAAATTGTATCTTCCCTTCGCGGTTTCCTTCTAAAACTTCGTGTGCATTTCTCATCTCCATCCTGCGTGCTGCATACTGTGCCCCTGCAAAACCCCTTCGTTTGACCACGTTAAAGATTCAGTGGCTTTCGGAAATGCGCTTCCTTCCATTTCAGTCCGGTTAAGATGGCAGACACTGAAACACGTGTCTTCTGGTTCGACGACAGAATATTTGGAACCCACCGCAAGCACACGTTCTTGAAAAATAAGTGTTTACGAATAATTGTCTCTACACTCCCAACACTATGGATGGACTTTAATTCCTCTGTTTTCGAAAACCACCTTCTCAACCCGACGAATGACCACTTTTGTGACAGCTGTCTACTGCACGTGACCATGAGGTCGGTTAGCGACCTGTTCACGGCCTTCAGAAAATTTGTTACGCCAATCATACACACTTGCAACTAACTTGCGGAGAATTTCAGCCGGTTTCACTTTCTACTTCACCAGAAACTTTATGATACAGAGCTCTTCTACACTTGGCGTGACTAAGTCCGACTCCATTTGTATTGATTCTGATGGGAAGACGCTAAGGGAATAACCGTGTGTGTGACAGAGAGCAGTGTTGCCACCATCTACCACGAAGGGTATTTCGTCATCCTGGTGCAGACATTAACAAAAAATGTCAGCACCGGGTTAACCTTTAACCGCCCTCTTATACGAAGCTTGTTTAAACTTCTAACAGACGACAGGCATTACAGCCCGGAAGACAGATACCGTCACTGCACTGTGTATGTGAATTTCACTTTCATTGTGTTTTCTTTTAGAGTTCTATTCTATTTCACATTTTCTCTCCCCACTTTTAAGTCTCTATACTTAATGGCGTTCTAATCAGTGTCAGTTTTCTTCAATAAATTGTCTTCATTACATTTATTTCTGTATTTATATTTTTTATTACTAATACTGTTTCTGATATTCTTCTTTTTCAAGTTGTAGAATGCCATCAGCCATGTCCCTAATTCGCTTTACCTCTATTTCCGTCGTATGCCATGTCTCATTCTTGCTGGACAGTGTTACTTAATTTCAAAGAACTTTTTCTGCAAGTAAAGCAGAACTACGTAAAGAGGACCACTAGAGGCTAGTAGACCGGTGGGGATAGAAGTAAATTCAGAGAAAAACTGAGTACATGTTAGTATCTCGTCATCAGAAGACAGGCGGGCAGAATTATCTTAGTGTAGCTAATAAGTCCTTTGAAAGGGTTACAAAGTTCAAATATTTGGGAACAACAATAACAAATCAAAATGATATTCATGAGGAAGTTAGGAGAAGATTAAATTCTGGAAATGCTTGCTACTTCTCAGTTCAAAATATTTTGTCTTCACGCCTGATGTCTAAGAACCTGAAAATTAGAGCACACAAAACAATAATTTTTCGTGTTTTTGTATGGGTGCGAAACATGGTCTCTCACTCAGAGGGAGGAACAGAGATTGCAGGTGTTTGAGAACAGGGTGTTGAGGATATTTGGGCCTAGGAGAGAAGAGGAGATAGCGTTTGGATAAAACTGCATAATGACGAACTTAAAAATTTGTACTCCTCCCCCAAAGTTGTCAGAGTGTTTAAGTCGAGAAGAATGAGATGGGCTGGGCATGTAGCGCGCATGGATGGGACAAGAGGTGTGCACCGGGTACTGGTTGGGAAGCCTGAGGGGAAGAGATCGCTGGGAAGACCTAGACGTAGATGGGAGGATAATATAAAGTGGGATCTATGGGAGGTATGAGTTAAAGGAGACTGGATTTTGTTGGCCCAGGACAGGGTCCGGTGGAGGGCTTTGGTTAATTCGGTGATGAACCTTCGAGTTCGGTAAGCCATTTAGTTAGTTAAAGCAGAACTACGTATGACCATGTTCGAAAATATATTTTCTAAATGCTTGAAATTTGCCTAGTGCACTTTATAGACTAATGTACAATATTACAACCATTGAACATGAAACTTACGAGTACCTACCAAGTACAAGTCAAAAGTGTTATCTCTTGAGCCAACTTGTTTGGAAGTTGGCTACATGGAAATGCGTTCTGCTAAAGCAAGGATTCTTAACCCACGGCATGTCTTTTGTGTATCACTCTGCTTTATAAGAAATACTTACAGCCTAAAATAATTAGTCCTATTTAGGTTTAAAATGAATAATTTATGGGAATAACATGAAAAGATTATTAAAGGCGCTAGCCGACCGCTCTGCTTTTTCAAGTCCCTAATATCGAAGGCAGTAAGCATCTCTGATACGTCGGCCAATTTCTACCAGAGTACTCGGCGCAACATCTCTGAAGACAGTTATCTTATGCAGTTACCTACTTATCTTATAATTCACAAATGAAAGTTGGGCGAATTGTGATTCAGTGTAAATACTCCTGACTGTTACAGTTCTTCTCCATCTCTTCATTTGCATAACGGCAACTGATTCTTATGAAGATTGTGCCAGTCCAGGTTCGTGGTTCGATTCCCGAACGGGCTTAACCTTGAGATGAGGGGTTAACCAGGCTTTGGCATATTAATCTGGTTTATATAAACGAAGGAGGTGTGATTAGAGGATGTTTGGTACTCCTGACTTCATCCAAATTTAAGTGATTTTATTAATTTTGGCATTGTTTAATGTGTTAAATTGGAAGAGAGTGACGACACTCAGTCGCTTGAACGTCTCTCCTCCCGACATTCCGTCTAGCGGGAGCGAGACTTTAACAAAGCTTTCGCACTCGTAAAGGTTGTTTACGAGGCGAAAACTTAAGCCCTTCCAGATGTGGAATAACCCGACAACCGTCGCCTCACTGCGACTGGAACCAATGAAATTCGAACGTGGGTTTTCGGCCCGTTTCCGACGTCATGGGGTGACTTTTTGGGGACGAATCGGATCGTCGTATTAAATTCAGAATTGAAGAACAGTTACGTTGCGGGGGTATTTATAGCGGGATTGCGTTGGTGCGGGCTCTCGCTCAAACATTTTGGTTCTTCAAGTCGAGCAGACAGGTTCTGCTTGTGCCTTAAATTTTCAAGTACAAAGACAATAGCCGAATCATCGCGCTGCCTTCCGATCAGAGTAATTGATTGTACAACAGTGTGTCTCGAGGCGCAATAAAGGTGGGCATCTCCAAGATAACTTCGGTGTGGGCTTCAGTTGCTCAACCCCAGAGATTTTACTTCCTTCGTGCAATTGCCGCTCCAACCATCACATTCCCCGTATATTCCCTGAGATTCGGAGACTCTTGATCTCCGACAAAACATGCACCAAATATTCCTTTATGTCCTTCCGCATATCCGAATTTACATCTCGAGCTGTAACCGCACGCAAACCTGGCACGCTACTGGGTTTGATCCTGTGGCAACCAAAGTAAGAAGACGAGTCGTGTGCGGAACGGCGGTTAGAAGATGAGAGATTTAAATAAAATGCCTTGATATTTATCTCTAGAAGAGTACGTATTTCTAATTAGTAGGACTAAATGCAATATATGACCTACGATATATGACGAAATTTGTCCCTAACCTGTTACTTTAAATGCAAAATAAAAGTTTCCGAACACATGTCTTAACTTACTTCAACAAGTAGACTATTAAAAAGCAGGGCACAGAGCGAAGATCTCTCCTTTTCTTGGTTTATTTAATAAAATTTATCAGGAAAAGACTAACTGCGGGATGGGAGGCAGGGACGTCCCCCCCCCCCCCGCCATATCCAGATCGGTTCTCGGACCCACTCAGCTTCCTATTCAATTATTAATATTATTATAAGCAAATGCTGAAATGTAATCACTTAAGTACATCTATTGGAAGAGTGAAAATTATAATTACAGAAATCTTGATCATGTTGTATAAGTCAACAAGTCTCTAGACCTTAAGAGATTTCTCGTTTGTTTTCCCCTGTCGACATTCTCAAGCGATCAATAAACGATAATCTGAAAAAAACTATTAATATATAAGCCTTCAATAAGTAAAATATTATAATTATGAAGGTACAATACAAATATTTTGATAATCACTTTATTGATTACTTCAATAAATGCCACGTGTAGATTGTGACTTTCACTCATGATGTACGATATTGCAATGTAATATTGCAAGTAAGTCTAACTAATGTATTTTACATAAAGATACTTTATTTGGCCATGTTTGTTTGCGAATAAGCATGGTTTCCTCTTTCATTACCCATAATACAAAGAGTTTCGTGGAGTGGCGGAGACACACAGCTTCGGTCAGTCCGTAAGCACAGAATCTAACTTGTAACAGAGTAAAACACAGTAAAATCAGTGAGCGGGTAATAGAATGAAGCAACATGCATTACTCATGGACACTCTCAAAAAATGAAATAAAAATTGTTGACTGTATTCTGTTCAGGAGCTGGTTGACTTACCTTGCTCGGACTACATCCTGTTATAAGAACACATAATAATGTTTCTGTCGGAACTGTCTGTCTTACATTAGCCAGAGTGACGATGATCGAAGCGATACTAATACAACCGAATGACAAGTGATGAATGTTCTACTTGTGAAGCGGTTCTTCATACCGAGACGTCGTCTTTAGAATTAGGTCGATACGGATTGATCGCTATCTGCATATAAATTGCGACAAGAACAGAGGACTGACTGTTTTTCTGTGTACGACGAATGACTAATAGCTATCTATATAACAGGTGTGTTATTTCAACTTTGAGGTTACATTGAACGGTAGAATGTCTTTCTAAAGCTTATTATTAATCATACAACTTACTGCTGGGGCACCTATTGTTTGTTCGTCATCCAATATTTAAATCAAAGCCACAATGCAAACAGTATTCACCTACTGGGTCCACTTCTGCGCAACTGTTTGTCCGCTACAGAGCGATTAATCGAATGTGCTGAAAACTGTCATAGACGGTGTAGAAAAGTGATTAATTTGACACTGAAAGAATATTTTAACATATCATTACTGTGGTTGATTCGCAAAATACCAATCTGCGTGGTTACAAGCTGTAATATCAACTTGTAATGCCTGAAGTAGACACATTATTATTTAATTGCTTATGATTTATTTTCGGCCAAAATAAGAGAAGGTGAGATTTCAGGGTTCTCACGGCAGCGAGTATGAAGACGACTGTCTTCCGGTATATTATGCCGTATAGTCTCCTAGACTTTTACCACCCACCCTGATGATCGAGGCAGTAAACACCTCTGAAATGTCAATGAACTTCTGTTAGACTACACGGCGCAAAATCCCAGAAGACAGACGTCTTAGAAATATAAAACTTTTGGCCTGGTTAATCAGCCTGTTCTAGCTTACTTGTGGAATTCTCTCCACAGCAACACCACTTTTCAGTACCTGGATTGCCTCAGTTTTGTAAAGAGATTGACCTTATCCTAAACGACAGCTATTTTCCTATGAATGGAGTTATTTTGCCTGGTTGCTTTTTATCGTAGGGATAGAAGCTAGAGAAACTGGAAGATTTTTAAAAATTTATTGTAGCAGAATTTTAGGCCGAGATGTGAACACAATGGGCATTTTGATAGCATAAGAGACGCAAATTTTTTCACCAGATGAGAGACTACCAGTTTCTCAAGGAGGAGTCTGCTCCATGGAGTGAGTACGTATTCTACGACGGCTTTTGGGTGTGTGTGGCATCACACCCAAGGGCTACCAAAGGCCATCCACAGCCGTGACCCCGCGCTGCAGTTAGTCTGGGTGAAGAATGCGTAGTGTCCTCTTTGTCGCTATTTCTTGTGTTAATGCATGATTTATCCCGTGTTCGTCGGTTATGTCTTTCGTATATTTGCAGCGTGCCGAGATGGTTAACCAAAGAACGCTGCAACTTGGGGATGGGGTGTAGGAGAGGGTCTAGTGCAGTCTCCAAATATGATCTTATTGTAAGCCCAAAAGCTACCCAGGCGACGAGGAAATTCGCCGCCCCCTTAGTTAATGGCAATTCGAGTTTCTGAAAACTTCGTTCACAATTACTTGATATTTAAGAAACTGCAAATGCTGCACTACCCGATCACTGAAATCACAAACTCGTAAATGGAATTACATGTATAGGCCTACATGCTGCATGAAGTTTGTTAATCTTTTGCTGTGAAGTATTTTGAAGTCTTGTAGGCAAACACTGTTGTTAGGATTAAGGCTCTTAAGACTACTGATTTTTTTAAAGAAATAATTGATTTTCGGAAAATAGATATTTTTAAATCGAATTCAATAATCTTGTGCAAATAAATATGTAATATATAATCTACTACGTACATAAAACAATATTTTATATTTCGGTTATCCAATACCATTGGAACAATTTTATTAATACTGTGAGCCATATGCCAACAAAAAATGCAAAGACGTATATTTTATTGATTTATGTAGCGAATATAGTTAAATGTAACCAGTCCTCGGCAAAGCTTCAGTTGTTTTAGAAAATTATGAAACATGAAAAAATAGGCATAAATCTTTTTCAATTTAGTTTATGTGTGCGTACTGGGGTTATAAGCCTTGGAAGAAAACATCAACTGAATATACAAATTATTAATAAGACTTTCTGCACTGTAGTTAGTCATTAAGCAATACAAATTAGATTACTAAACACATTCTCCTTCCATTTTGAGCCCACAGACTTTTTATAGACGGCACAGACAATGTAAGCTTGAAAATTACTCCAGCCATTAAACTACGTATTTAAAATATGTTGGCTACTTAGTTGAGCTAAAGCTAGAATTATTGTTATGGGTTTGGCTTTTAGTGTCTAGAGCCACGAGGAACTGGTTTAAAATTTAACGTCGTAAATCATCTTCTTGGTAATGGCGGCAAGTGCTTGGGTTGTTATTGTCGGCGGTTTATATGTGATAAGTAATGAAGATCTCGTAGCTACTAAATAAACATGACGTTTTGATGTATTCCAGGGTTCCTAGGCCTTAATTCCATCACAAATTACAGGGTAGAAGGAGGTCATCTAATGTTAAGCCACATGGAAACAGCTGCATGAGACATGAAATTAGGCAGTTCTAATAACGACCGCAGGCGATTAAATATCATCCTAGCACTTTTTTCATATTTAGTACCGTAAGATTACGTATGCATGTTCTGAAATGGGAATGTCTGTGGTACACTGTGTACTCCCCCATTTAAGTTTCAACTTCATTTCTGACTTATGGCCCATAGGCCTATATTGTAGGCTGTTTGCAGCAACTGCCCTTAGTATAAATAAGGCTTTCATTATTAACAGAAAATAAAGTGTTCAATTTAAAACGCAATCCAACCACTGTGCACAAAAAGATAATATCAAAGGCGGTATTAAATTTTTGCAGCCGTATCCCGTTGCTGCATCTGACATACTACTTGAATTCGGTGCGGCCATAATTTACGTTACTTCGTCGCTTGTTAGAGACTAATCCTTCCAAGCATCCCGAAATTTTGTAACAAGTCAGTTGTCTTATTCGGTACTTCGCAATAACGACATGCATTACTAATTGGTTCGCGAACAGCAGAACTCGATTTTGATAAGTAATGTTCGAAAAGGACACAAGTTCTGCTCCTGAATACTCCATGTATCAGTTGCACAGCTTTTGCGCAACTGGCATGAGCAGCGACCTAGCAACTAGGATGACCTTGCATCTAATGTCACGGGGGAAATTGGAAGAGTCTGTTACAGGGCCTGATTCTAATTTCTTTTTCATGTCATAGTACGTGATTAATGTTGGGTTGTGTTTTGAGTGGTACACCTTGTAAAAGTCATCTTAGATGGAAGACACTCACAGAACAGCACACGAAGTGTTTGTGACTCCAGTGTTCGAAAATTTACCTATATATTACTTACTATTTATTTTCCTTACAATTAGCCCATTTCCTGTTTGTAGCATCGTCATTCACTTATTTCTCCTGTTACTATTGTTATTGTTTTATAATACAGTATAAAGTTTACATCCAATTAGGACAGGTAAGACAATTTTCGGTCTGCCAATAATGCAGCACTTGACATCCCAGGCCGCTTATTTCACTGGGGTTTACTTAACTGTCGCTGACAGTATATCTCTGTCACTAATGTCATTCTGATAAACGTCATTTTATAAACTGTCATTAAATAACAAGTAACAAGCATTCCATAAAACGTGGTTAGAAAAATCCACCACTCAAACAAAATTAATGGATTTATTTTGGAATTAAATTTATAAAATGCGAACTTAAGACAGTTCATATGTGTTCTAACGACTATCACACGCATAAAAAGGTTTACAGAACTAGCAAGAGATCTATAATTCATGTCAGGTGAATAGAAAGTAATATACCGGTATTTTTGTCATAATTAACACGGAACTGAACTGATGGGGAGAAAGCATTATGGGCAGGTCGTATCTGCCTGTCCGTCCGTCCGTGCGTCCGTGTGTTCAGTTGATTTAACTTGAGAACGACTGATGGATTGAGATGAAATTTGGTATGGAGGTTGTGCCATTCGGCACGACCTCAAGAGCGTTGTTTTACTCTAAGTTAAGTTAGGTTCGGTAGGTTAGATTTTATCAAGTTAGGACAGGCTATTTTACTTTAAGTTATGCTACGTTGTGTTGGGCTCGGTTAGGTTTTGTTATTTTGGTTTTGAATAAGAAATGTTAGGTTATTATTTTGTGTCAGGTTCTGTTTAATCAGGTTAGGTTATATCAGAAAATGTTAGGTTTGTCTTTGTTATGTTAGGTTCGGTTAAGTTATGACAGGTTAATTTATTTTAAGCTATGTTTTCTAAGGTTATCTTAGGTTAGGTTCGGTTGTTTAGTTTTGATTAGGGAGTGCTGGGTTGTAATAAATTATGAAATTTGAAGATTGAATATTTGAATTTTGAGTGTGAGATTGTGAATTTTTGATTTTGGGTTCTTTAAGTTTGAAAATGAGCGACAAATATATTTCGCGGTAAAAGATGGATTTAATACGCTTTGTAAGTGCGCGTTGCAAAGAATGGGTGTGGATACTGTGTATTCAGGCAAATATTAAGATTTTCGGGCATGTTATACAGGTAACCAACTTGATATTCATTCACGTTAATTTTTTTGCAGAACATGTAATTTACTATTCAATTTTTCAAAAAATGCTGATTCCTCATATTATCATATCCGTGTGTGTGTGTGTGTTTATATCTTCCCGCCTAACTGTAGAACCAATTTAACCTTTTCAATTAAAGTCGGTCAAAACATGGACACAATTTTACTCTTACAACTCTTTGTAATGTGCCAGTCTTACAGTAATTCTGAGATATCAGCTGAGCAAATCACTCATATCGGATAGAAAAGGGAGAGCTGTCATTTGACATAGGCCCAAGGTCTTGAAAGTAGGTGTTGTTTTATATAATAGAAACACAAGAAACTTCTGTTAATATGCCTTACGTGCTGTAACACATTTGAAACAGAATATGAACAGCACGGAATTTTACATCATTTCTTCATTTGAGGTTGATAATGAACTGTGTAGCAAGAACAGGAAGTAAGTAGGATTTAAAGTTTTCACGGCAGTGAGTCCGAATATGGCTGCCTTCTGTGTTGTTGCGCCATGTTGTCTGGTACAGACTACACGGCGCAACAATCCAGAAGACAGCCATCATAAGACCAGGAAATTATATTTTAGTAGATCAAAACATAACGGTGAATATTAATTTGCATGGTAGGATTCTGTGCATTGAATATTACAAATAATAGGGTGGCGGGAATCAAGTTACCTTACGTTTGAAAGCTGATAGTACACAAATGTAAGCAATAGAAGATCCGCCAATTACAAATTAGCGTCTACAAGCATGCAAACTTTTTAATGCATACTTTTGTCTCTCTTTCTATAAAGATGAAGCCTTTAGATGAGAGGAAACATTGAAAGCTCTTCAAGAAATTTAATTGCATTTAGATTAAACTTGTTAATTTACACATCTTTGAAACCATTACACAAAACTCCAGAATTTATTTAGACCTATTCTATGTATTGATAATACATTAGTATTTTTGATCCTTTAGTGAAATGAAATAAATCTACTTTTCATTTGTTAGTGTGTATATACGTACGATAAACGAAAATAGGAAATATAACATTCGGTTAAAAGCAAAAGCTGTATTGTGCAATTTTCTTACGAAGAGGTGTGTTAAGGAGACACAGAGCTATGCCACTTTATATAATTTCTGCACAACCAGTGTTCAATCCCCTCCAGGGTAAGAGGATTCTTCCTCTAGTCTCTGCATCCAGACCGTTCTGGTGTCCACCCAGTCTCCTGTCCAATGGTTACCGGGGTCCTTTCCCGGGGGTTAAGCACGATAGGGCATATGGTTGTTTCATAAATGGTTGTTGGGCTAAGTTCTTCCATAGGCTTGTGTAGCATGAATTAATATACGTTCCAAAACTTGTAGAAAAAGAGATTCAGATTGCTATAAATGCTATGTGATGTTAAACGTGAGTAAACAACTATTAAATTGTAAGAATGTTTTAATTTATTAAAGACAGTAATTAATCAATAAATGCATCAAATATGTAAAATCAAATAAATCACACAAAAATATAAATAAAATTTCGCTATTGTGATTGTTTCTTAACTTTAAAGAGAAATTTATCCAACTTCAGTTGTACAGCAGCCTTCTCTGCTCTCTGATAAGGACGAGGTTTCATCGTAAGTTGATTAAATTAATTCATCAACTTATTTCTAAATTAAGTTGCCTCCCTAGGTCAACAATTGTTTTTGTGATCTGTTCATTAGCCTCATCAACGTTTGAAAGTGTCCTACAAATTGTGGACAAAGATTCTTCCTTGATTGTGGATGGCTTAATTTCATGCCATGAATCTCATATGTTATTGACTAAATTCCATCCAGATTCCTTGAAGGTTTTTACCGGCTTTATTGCCCGTTGCAGGAATTACCTGGGCGAATGTGCGACGCGCGTATTACAAACGGCGCAACGAAACAAATTGGCGAGCTCGCTTCTTCGCCCGGGCCGTATTAGTAGGGTACTCTTGTATTGCCTGTGCGCGGACTTCTCGGTTGTGGAATTCTTTTTTATGGCGGCTTATAGACTTGTATGTAGTTATCAACATTTCGGATCAACTTTAGAATCGATACGTTCATTTGATAGTTGGTAACCATCTACACGGCTCCATAACCCAAAATACCAAAATTCGTAGTTTGATCTCTGTTAATGGCAGCAATTACGGTCATATTAGGAGCAATATCACACGTTTATAGTTTTATATCATGTGGGAAAGAAATGTCTTTCGATTTAGACAAGGCGTTCCTCGGATTCTTCATTATAACGCTGATCCAACTACATTTCAATGTAGCATAAGGTAAACAGTTGTAGATGTCTATGGAAGTAAATTCTTTCAATAATTCAGAGGCTTCATATACAGCGTTGGGGTTAAAATACGTATTCTGTCTGATCTACAAGGATTTTGTTTTTAAATTCCTTTATTATGCTACGTTGTAAAAGTCACCCAGAAGATTCCCTTCTGCCCTGTTTGCAACAGATTTAAATTAACGACCAAATGCAGCAGCACGCGACACGTGTAAGATTCTGTATTTCTCACATAATAGCACCAGTGTCGTAATTAATGACACCAGAAATATACGTCCTCGACATTGCTGACGCTTTAAGCGATATTACACAATATTTCTGAAAATTCAAGAGTTTATAATTTCGGGACATTAGAGCTAATTAACAAATTAGAGCTTATTTGGGATGTAACATTCTTTGAATTTTTGGTGTATTGAAATCAAGAGTAACATTTAAACTATTTACACCCAAAATTGAAATTCGTAGCGACAGAGAAATTTGAATTGTGAGTATCAAGGCCTGTGGTTTTCAATTAATAAGGTGTGGTTTTGAATTAACAAGGTAATTTGAAAATATACGGTTGTGTTTTTATTTAAGAAACTTTATTGACACGCATGGTAAACGTCCATTAAATTTATATTATAACCTATGACAAGGAGTAATTTTAGATGCCTAATGTCATACTTGTAAGAAGATAATAAATACTGAGTAAATTTGAGAGTTTAATTCAAGATTTTTGTTTCTGGAAACGTCAAACTATTAAACACAAAAAGTACTGGCGTGTCTTATGAATACTACATAAAACCAAGATGTAAGATTTCATGCGTAGGTACGATTTGTTTAATTTGGAACTAGCCTTGTGGAGAAAATTCGAGAAACGTAACAGGGATATTCAGATGATGTCTGTCCGTGGCGTAAAAGCCCTCTGAGAGCCAAAGCCGACTAGCTTGACTGCTGATCTCACGTTCACATGCCTAAGCAGAGGTGAACGATAATCCAACCAGATATGGGTGACGTGTGGTCAGCACGACGAACCCCCAGCCATGACCGGATTACGCTACTCATTGTAGCTCCCCAATTTCCTCACGATGCTGAGTTGACACCGGTCCATACACTGGTCGAAAGCTCATGAGAAAATTTCTTCTCCCCCGAGACTCGAACCAGCGCGCATTCCGTATCGCCGGTCCGAAGCATGATGCCTCAGATCCCGCGGAAAGTCGCATTAAATTTCAAATTAGGTTCACGTATAGCACATAATAAGTTATATTGCCGAAATGACCTGAGTTTATTAACCGGTTCCTTCATTTAAGGTTTTCTGTAATGAAATCTGAGGTAACAAACACAATACACCGTCATGCAGTCATACATGCAAGTTTGTATGTTTCTAAAAACACTATTTTTGTTCCGTATTTGGAATTATTATAATGCTTTACATTCTAACCTCAAAAACCCTACATCATGAGCTTTATCCATAAAAGTACAGAAACAGATTCTGGTACAAAATGTAATAAATAGCAATTATGAAAGTGCGGCCTTATTTACTTTACGACAGTCAAGTTTTACCGGTAGATATTATGGATGTGTCTCGAAGGTGAAATGTTAATTTGCCTTCGTACGTCAGAACAGAAATTACGTCCATCGCGTGTGCATTAGATACTTATTTCTTTAATTATTTAATTTACTTTCTTTAATTTAGTGACACATTTCTGTGCATGATTATTTTCTCGAGTACAGATTCTGACGATGTATATAATCTAAAAGATCTCACAGAATAGTTGCTCTGTTCACTACACCTGAAGACGAGAGAAGTTCCAATTCTCGAAACGTTATATGTTTTATAACATCAGACGATAGACAAGTTCCAAAAACCCAACAAACCAGATTGTAGGCTACTACACCATCATCAGAACCCATTAGAACCACCATATTACTGATTTACATTCTAAAAATGAATGCTTAAAGTGACGCTAGTGGCTCTCATGTCAGAATTCGGCGCGATCTCTACGTTGGTGTTAAACTGAGTGACAGGTGCATTTTATATCTATTGTACATACATTTGTGAATACGATAATGGAGCTTTCGGTTTATGCCACAGGAATCTTTCACTAGGCGAGCGATTACTAGTTTCTCAGCAAGGAGTGTGCGTTATGGAGTGAATTGTTTACTTCAGATATCTCAAACAACCGATTTTTAGGTACATCAAACGTATTCTGCAACCAATGTTACACTTGATGCTGGAATTTCCGTACTTGAACAGCCCCTCTTCGAAGATCTTGCTTTTATACCAGGCAGAGGAAGACTAATGGCGTGGCACGGTCAACTGAGGAAACAGGTCATCTGTTTCTCCTCAGAGAGAAGAGATGTTGGCATGTCGTGACCTCCGTGCCCCTTCACCTCGGCTTCATTACACACATGTGAGAACGTCTTACCTGGACACCGACCATAAATACACCGCCAGGAGAAACAGACTCTTCATTTCTAAAAATGTTTATAAATGTTTTGTCTGTCATGATGTTCATTTAAAAACATTTGTTTAGTGCGTCGTCTTGTATAATAGTTCTATGTATTCACGAAAGTATGCGCACTATAATGTTAGATTTACCCAGCCATAATATAAACGGAAACAACTGACAAGTCTGTACACCATTATGTTTACTCCAGGCATAATAACTTGTTTTACAAATTATATACAAAAAATTCGGAATAAAAAAGTCTTGTCTGTTTTCCCGCCTGCTTATTTTGTCTAAAACAGAGATCAGTAACGCGCGGCCCGCGAAGTATTTGGGTGATAAGCTAAAATTCGGTCCGTGTGCCTAACATTTGAAGTTTGTTTTGTTTTTTCTTTCATAAAAATGTGATTATTAACAGTTTATACCAAAATGAAACTGAAATTATTTTAAATGAATTTGTAAATTTTATGTATTTTTGATAAATGTACCTATACACAAATGATGTAGTTTTCTTATCTTATAGTCAGTGGCCCGAGTTATAAAGTCAGAAGTCGAATGCTGCCCGCCAGTGCCAAAAATCTACTGACCCCTAGTCTAAGAAATTAAGGAACAGATTTTATGTATTGTTAGTGTTTGAGCCTACACAAAAATGTGTTAAGCGAGTTTATTTTGTGTTCTGATCGAACAAATATTATAATAAGATATAAACATAAAAGGAGATTTTTTAGATATACATAGTAGAAGAGATCTACAACGAATGGTGTTTATTTCTTGTTTGTGCTGCTGAAGAAATTATGTAACCACGTGTTTAGTTAAGTTTAGTAATTTAAGCAAATTTTATAGAAAAGTTCGTGAAAGTCATTGTGATTTAATACATAAAGAGTACAACAGATTAAAATATTACGTCCTAGCCTCTGAATGACGATTACACGTTGCAATAAAAAAAGATTGTTAATATGAATTGAGCCTAGTTTATAGAGACAAATATTGTATACAGCATGAAATCAGAGAGATATAAGAATATAATACACTGATAAGGAATAAATTAACATAAAGTAAATGAAGATTTTAAGGCCATCTCGAAAGCAACTGGAAAACGTGTGCACTTCAGTTTGGATTACAATTTTTTCTCTTTCTTTTAAATGCAGATCAGTCTTTTTTCTTACCAATTGCATAAATTAACATCTTGCAGTTAAAAAAGAACATTGCAGGCTTAAAATTTCTTACTTTAAATTAGTACAAAATTAAATATTTTGCAGTTTCTTTCATTTGTTATAAAACTTCTGAAAGTTGTCACTATATCACGAGGTTAAATGAAATTCAGCTGACGGTGCTGGAACACGTATGTATTTTGAAAACTCTATGTATTGTGATTTTGAAAATAACATAACGAGATAAATTTCATACAAAAGCCTATAATAATTTGAACAGTTTATGCATAATCTTTATAGACTAAATCCCATTGCATTTCAAATTCAACTTACCATTCTCTGTGCTGCCATTGTTTTTATGCAACTGCCAAACAGATCTAGCAATTGACCTGGTCCTGCCTCTCTCTCTCTCTCTCTCTCTCTCTCTACATTTAAGCATCAAATTCTTTGATATGACAGTGATGAAGACGACGTTCACTACGTATTTAATTGAATTCCGATGATGTTATTTGAATTCCATTGGTGCTGTTTTACTGGATTTTCCATGGTATTCCTTTGTTTCGTGTTACAGAACCGCTCGTGCTTCTAAGCCACGAGTATGTCACAATTAAATGTTAAAATTCCTAACTAGCAGTAAGAATTAATTTTATTCGACTGTAGTCTACTGATGGCATTCAAAAACAAGACTTACAGATACTCTAAGCCGTTCCACTTACTTATTGCTGAAAATGAATGTTATACAGGGGTAAACAAAAAGCACCTGTCCTTCACTGAATTTAATTCCCTATTAAGGAAGGCTTTACTAATCACTTCACGCAATAGACGGTGATATAAATTGAAGAGGATGATGGGAGATAAGTTATAGAAAATTCTCAAAATATGCCTACACTACTAATTCTGAATAAAGTAACAACTGGAAGATGGCTGTCTTCTAGGATGTTGGACCGTGAAGTCTGGTCGATACAGATCGACCTCTCAGAAGGTATTACTGTTTGCATACACCCATTGCCATGGGAAACTTAAATTTCAGCAAATAACTACTCCCTTACACCAGACAAACCAGCTACGTTGAGGTATTTGGTATTTGTGCAGATTTCCATGATATATTCAATACAGTCAGTCAAATGTTACTATAATCGATAGCACCATTTCGTTTGTAACTTTGGATTAGTTTATCTGTACAAGTTACAGGCGAGGAAAAGGTAGGCTAAGCACAGCGTAATAATTATGGAGTGTTTGCTGTTATCGCCTCTAGATTTCCATTCGCTCGAATAATCCTGTTATATAACAAAACATCGTAAATATTGTGAAACGTTTGTTCCGTCAAGACATGGCGTATAACCTTGCAGAATGTTATCAATGAATGTCCGAGTTGTTTGGTCAGTGACTTGCATCGGCGGTGTGTTTAGGCGACTGTCATGAGAGAGGATTCCCCTACGTCAGGCCCGCCCAAACCTGTAGCTCGTGGGTAACATGTTGCCCGAGGAGACGTTTGAAATAAAAAAGTATTTTGTTATCTCCTTCCCTGGCAACGGCGTGGTAAACCGCCAAGCAATTCCACCCGTTTCCTGGCAAACTATGAAAGAAAATTTACCACCAATTCCATATTCCTTGTTGTTAGCGATTGCTCTTTGCCGGGATTGAAATAACTTTGTCGATGATTGCCGACGTGTATTGTCACGGGCATGTTTTCTAGTTAACGACTTGCAGATGTGAAGGCACCAGCAGCGGCTTCTTGCTGATATTTTCATAAGTTAGAATCAATGAAATAATATTTTAAAAATGTTATGAGCTTTTTATTTTTGGAGACATACATTACATTACTTAGTCATTTTGTAAAAATGTGCTACAAATAAACACAACCTGGCCTAGGTTGTGAATTTCATTTTTTACAAATTCTTCATATTTTGTGTACTGAACTTCATGCTGCCCGCATACAGACCAAATTTTGCTGAAGTTGCCCGCACAACAAAAAAGGTTGTGCAGGCCTGCCCTACGTTGTTACACGGTCGGAGATTCCAGGTCACTCTCACCTGCGGAAACTAATATAGGTTTTCATGCAAAGTGTCCGCTGTTATTGTCAGATTTGAAAGAAAATTGTAGTGTCCCGGAAAATTCGAGTAAATCTCTCCAGTATACAATCCAATAAAAATCGTCGGTTTTATGGTTGTTGCAGGGGACAGCAGGAAAGAAATGGCGAAGCTAACAGACGCATTTCGAAATTACGAACTCATCTTAGTGTCAGATTTGTACCCGGAATAGCTCAGGCGATAAGGCATTTCTTTCTATACCGATTTCCTACTCATATTTATTATCACGCAGTTGTTCTGCTTGCTCAGAAACGCGTGTCTCATACCGAATAGAAACTTAAATTATGACGAAAAGAGACCCAGAGTCTCCACTCACTGCGAATCTCCGAATACTTTGGTCACACATGTTCTGTGACTACACTAAACTGGTTAAATTTCTCATTGTATTTATTTGTTACATAATTAATGTCTGATGGTAACAAAGTGTTCACTGAAGACAAAGACATTTTCGCCTTTATGGAGTGAGACAGGTGTGATGAAGCAGCTTTAATCACGTTATATCAGCTCTTTAAAGTTGAAAGTCAACATTCTTGAGGCAGAAAAAAGAATTAGCTTTCATCCTCTTATCAGCTTCTCTTTGAACATTTTTCCGCTTGATAAATATTGCTTATTACGTAAGTAGTATATATATATATATATATATATATATATATATATATATATATATATATATAAACATGTTGCGAGGGTATTGTTGATACGTTAACCTGTTAATCTACAAGAATTATTAGCTTTGGAGTGATAAGGTTTAAACGATCATGTATGTTTTTATAATAACTGTGTTGGCTGTAAACAAATGGAGGTATTGAAATTACGGGTTATCGTCAAGGTCGAAATGCGGCAAAGAGACTTATGACTTCCGCGTTTCCTAAACCACGAGGAGTAGTAGGTCTCCCTCCACCATTTTCGCTGCTTCACACTATGATTACATATTATTATTATTATTATTATTATTCATTTGCGTATATAATGTGGAATGTGTACACATCTAGCAACTCTGCAGTTGCATATTAGTGTAAAACGTTGTCTATAGCACAAAGAGACGAACACAGATTGTGGATATTTGAGAATAGTTTGCTAAGGAGAAAATATGGGCCTGAAAACAGGATGAAGCGAAAGGAGGCTGGACATAGTTGTTCCTATAAAAGTTTAATAATTTGTATTACCAAATATTGCTAGAATCATCAACTCAAGGAAGATGATTTTGGCGAGCCATTAAGACGAATTGGGGGGGGGGGGGGGCTATCGCCCTGATGATGGAGGTAGCAAGAATCTGAAACGTCGGTGAACTTTTACTGGACCACACGGCGCAACATCTCAGAAGACAATACATCTTTTAAATTCTTATATTCCAATTTTTACGTTTTAGGACGGAAAAACGAGGTTCTAAACTTAATTATCTATTTCGTGATGTTAATTTAAATATGTTGGTATATTTCTCGAATGCTTTGTCACGGTTTCGAAGGATTTATCATCCATATTTTGTGTTATGATTTTTCTGCATTCTGATGACACGGCAAGAAAATGTATTCTCATCTCCTACTAAAATTCTGCATGCGTTTTTCATCTCTCCCATGCATGCTGTGTGATCCTCTCATCTGATTCTCCTTGTTTAGATAGATTGCTGTAATAATAGTTGTCGAAGACTTAGCGTAATCATCATTTAAAACGATATGTATGACTAGAACATCCAATCCAAAGATTCCTTTCCTTAAATAAATTTAGCTTCATAAGGTAATATTGCGTTTCATGCGGTAAAATATTGTGATATCAATTAAAAACCAACATCTACTAAAATATCATAATTAAGCTGTTAAGAAATCGGTATTTTTGTAGGTGTTCACACTGAAGTGGTATTCATATTTGAGATACTATGAATGTGGGCCTAGCGGAAGCTTCAATGACACATACTTGTCAGCTGGAGGACTGGTAGCTGTAATGCTGACATACAAGACAGGATACGGGATTTGATTAACAGTTTGCACACAAATCACGTATCCAAAGACGACCACATACACGGGTCTCTTTCACTCGCCCCGATGTAGATGTGTTTGTATGTTTATGACAAGGCTGGTTATAAATTTTGGAGGCTGGATCCTTTGAGCTCGAACATAGAACGACGTCAGTCGACAATCAACATTCAGGCTAGCTAACGAATGGTGACAACTAGGAGACAAAGGCTGCCGCTAGTTCAGCCGATAATAAACGCAGCCTCCCAGTTTTTACGAGTCGTTTCCTTTCCTTTAAATATTACCGAAATCTGGGATGGTAAAGCCAGCTTCGTGGAATTTATTAATAGTCTGTTCCTCAACGCTTTCTCTTGTTGTGACGTTGTGAAATCTGCTGGTTTTCGTGATGAACATGGTGCAGTACAAGGTCCAATAAATCAGGTTTGTGACAAGCCTAAAAGGTTACTAATGATTTTCATTGGAGTTCCACTTGGGCAGCTTAACTGCAGATATGACCACAGTCGCAATTCGAATGTCATAAACTTTACAGTAACTAGAAAATTAGTTTGAGGCAAAAGAAGTGACGGACTGAGAGAAGAGAAGAACAAATAAGGAAAGATATGAACCGTAAGTACATTGATACACAGGTTATTGAAAGATTATGATTCAATTACAGGTGGTATTCATAGCGAAGGTTATTTGGAAAAATGAGTAGATAAGGATTTCGAAATAGGCGGTGCTTGTTTGATGATATTATGCATTCGCCAGAAATAACAGAGGAAAACCACGAAGATAAAGGATAACAACGCTGAAATACAAACCAGGTACCTCTCGTATAAAAATGTGAACTCTTACTGGAATATAATCTGCTGGGTAGGAATGAAAGACAATAAAAGCTAATTCCACAATTATGAACATAATTTTCAGGAACATCTGCTTGTCTAATTGTTTTAGTTTCATACTAGCCGCCGTGATAATCTGAAATATCACCTTCAAATTTCATATTGCTGATCTGTATGTAGTAATTAGTTTAACATTGTATTAGCGATTGGTGGAGTGAAATTACAGAGCGTAGCCTTGCACATTTATAGCAAAGGATATCATAAATCCAATTTAGGTTATGTTTAAACAATTATTTTGTAAAGTGGACTGAAGTGTTCAAATGACTAGAGTTGGATTTTGTACATTGATTTACACCCGATTAATATTATCTTGCATTATCTACATTCCTTGGACTTCCGTTCAAATTCCGCCACCTGCCTGCCGATACCCGTGACATGGCATGACTGTTCCAATCATCCACGAGACGAACAGTATAATCATTGTGCCATGAGCCCTTGCAGATTCTGTTTTCTTCAGTCCCTCCTGTTGAATTGCATGGACAGAATATTAAAATAGGCTTCAACTATGCTATTCCGAATTCCTAAACATTCATCGGCCATGACCATCTGTCATTTGAAGTTATATAACGTCGATAAGTAACTTAAATCAATAAAAGTATGTTTAAACTACTGATTAGTTTTCGGGGTGTTAATGGATTAAATTGAGAGGCCATTTAACTGAGATTTCTGTACTTTTATCCCGTATGCTGAGTTCCTATCTCCTATTCGCTGACCATTCATAATCCTTCTGATGTGTTTCGTCTTTCATCTTTTTTAGACTCATAGGACGTTAAAATACAGAAACAAACAGTTTAAATCTATGATATCGTTTTAAATTCGCATGTGTTTATAATGATGTTATGTGCTTACCCAAACGCGTTTCATATCGTAATATCTGAAACAATTAAATCTGATGCTTGCTCAATGTTTGCTTGTTCGTAGTTTTACACTTCTGACCTATTTATTAATTCTAGTTTTATGCATATGGAGGTAGTTTTAATTTTCACAAAATATTGAAGTTGCTGAAAAGATGACAGATAATGTTTACTTACAGAGACGTTTCAAAGGCTCCTTTCATAATTTATTTTCAAATATAAGCTATTCGTTTGTATCCGTTTATCCCAGCATCCGTGTCTCTGTTTTGCTGTCTGCCTGTCCTCTATCCTAGTACTGAGTAGTGAATCTGACGGCGAAATTGTTATGTGTAAGTTAAATACTACGTTTCAGTGCTAAACAGTGTAGACGTTAGAAGGGATACGTTCGCTTTCCACACGCACACGAGGAAATACAGACTACAAAAGATCATTTATTTTGTTCTCACATCGCTTTCCTGTTTGCTTCTCGCGAAATGATTTTGTTAAATTGTACTCCGTGCTTATGGTCATGTGTTGTAGTATTTAACTGTATTGTCCATGCAGTGTACTAAAATATATAAATATAAAACTCACCTATGAAGTGAAAGTAATAATTTGATTCAGGTTAATGTTAGAATATTTGCCAACAGGAAAGGTCTATAACAGGCAAGCACTGATAAATATATAGACCCACAATAAACAGCACTATTAATAAATAGAAAACAAAAGATAGTATAAAGAGTTCTGATAATTCAATTCAATTCAATTCATTTATTAAAGTGCTTAACAACAGCCAAGCACTAACAATACAAACATTACAATACAAAAACAAACAAACAATAAACTAAATCTATAAATGTACAGTGTTAATTTATTACAAAATATTAATAATTAAATGAACTAAATATACCTAAGTAATATAATTCAATTCAATGACACGAACATTTAATCTGAGTGGATCAACTGCTGCACGTACATGGTCAGAAGGTAAGAAAAATAAACTTAAGGCAAAGAAAGAATGTCGAGAAACTAAAATAAAACTTCATATTTAATATCAGTGATTAATTGTTAGCTTATTTAACGATGTTTTTTCAACTGCAGATGTTATAAGTACAGGGTCTAATAAGATAAGATAACCATGAGATTTGAGTAGGCCTAAAGGGGCAAGGAATTTTAAGGGATAATGTCGTGGCTTATTTGAAGCTATTATACCTATAGAGGTTGAAGAGAACCACGACAACATGTCTATCAGGATAGCCGGTGTTTCGACTGAGATTAGAACCAGATATTTCTGTCGAAACTTTAAAGTAATTTTACACAAATGTTCACGGTCGGAGACGTCTAATATCACTTAACGAACCGCATATGAACAGAAATTATTTATAGCGAGAGCCAAAGTTTCACATCTGTAAAAAAACAAATTAAGTTAACCTGTTGGAGGGAATGTACACCACCAGTAATTACAGTAATCTGAAACCAGATCAGGAAGATTTCCTGACGTGAATTGAAGATTACGGCTATTCTTTAGAACAATGCCAAGTTAGCGTTTGATCCGTTCCTAAACGTCGCATGGTAATAACTTACGAAATTTGTATAAATTGCATGTGCCCTCGTATGACAGTTTCCCACGTCTAAATACTCTGGCTTCCTGTGAATAGCAGATAAGGTTATTGCGGAAGTAGGCCCACATTAGTCTTTATGTGCGGGTTATTAACTCAAGGAAATTATTTAATAAATTTCAACGGGTAAATTTTAATTATGTAAAATGATGTAGATATCATAAGTATTTTCTCAGAGTAGTATCTGTTTGCCTGATAATTGTATATAATTGTAATGCCAGTCCTTTGTTTTATTGCTGTTATTAAATAGAAACTGCTGTTGGAATGGGTTGGTTACCGCGGATTGTGTTTTAAATTTGTGATTACTGACTAATGCTTTCCTTAAATAAAACTACTATTGAGGTAAAGTTATGCCACTTTCTTTGTTAAGTACACAACATAAAGTCATTTAGGGCAGTGGTATTTAACCTTTTTTGTGGGCAAGGCCGTGGTCTAGGCAACACGGAGTTTTCCTCCGGGGGCTTCCCCGGTTTCCAAGTGGCATCCCAACAATTACTCCATTCACACACAGAAGAAGGCAATGGCAAACCACTTCTGGATCATCTGCCAAGAACGTATATGAACAGGTCCCAGTCCGAGAAATGGATGGAAGGATCCCGTTCATATGGACCTGTCGTCAGACAGAACACTAAATAAAAAAAACTCAGATGTAATTTTTCTTCAACTTTGTCCCCCCAAAGTTGTTGGTGTATAATTCAAGTTATACATAGTATATAATCTACATCTAAAATAAATTACATTACTGATTATTCAGTGTTTTTCATAAAATAATATATATATGTATATTTTAAATTTCACGTATCCCCTAAGAAGTCTTCGCGTACCCCCGGGGATACGCGTACCCCAGGTTGAATACCATTGATTTAGGGGACTGGAGGTATAGCTTCGCTCTTTCTTGATTTCTGCACTAGATGTAGGTGGCAACCTTCACGCCCCGTCCACTTTACCCTGAGGAAAGAGGCTAGATCTGTCCATTTATTCGTAAATAGGCTATCCAGTGTAAATTGACCAGTGCATGAAACGACCTTATTCGATTCGGTAATTTTGTGAGGTATTTGTGGCAATATTATTGGTAGAACGTATTTCCTTGAGTCTTTCTTTTCTACATCGGTTTGCCCGCAATTAACATTAGCTATTCAATCATTATTCCGAAATATTATCGGTGATTAATGTGTTTGTTATCGTCTGTCAATCCATACAACTACAGACCTCAACAAACTTTTTATCTGTGAGTAAAGTCTGACACTAATATTAGAGTCGTGTTTCCTAAGTTGAAAGCCAGCTATAATCAGTTACAGGTTAATTATTTTAATTTTTTTCGTTCTTAGAACACGTTGTGCGAAGGACGATGTTTTTGGAGTGGCTGGTAAGTACTGTAAACGTGTATCATTTCTTGACGTCATATTCTGGAAACAGGGTCACTACTCAGCGCTTTTGACACCTGCATGGTGCCACGTCGCCTCCTTGTAAAAACATTAACATTTTTATCAGCATGTAGGACTCCGCGTTGTAGAAAGAGAGCGCAAAGGAGCGAGCGAGCCTCTAGAAACTTGATTCTAGCTGCTGCTGTCGTGATGGCATGTTTTATTCATGAGAGAACAGGTCGAAAATGAAACGACTTGAAGAAACGTATAAATATGTGATAGCTCTTTTGCTTTGAATAACTAAACCTATTGTCAATTCAGGTCGAAATGTTGTTAGTGATCCACCATTAAAAAAAAGGTAATTGAAAACTTGGATAATCTATAATACTCCAGAGACCAGTTCTTAACTTTCAAACGGATAATTTATTTTTCTGCTTTTATATGACTGGTTTCAACTGCTTCCTCTTAAACCTGTTTTATTCTTTCCTGGTTACGAAACATGTCTTGTGTGCTGGGTATTTAATCTTGCTCAAGCAGTCCGCTATGACGGAATCATAATAAATAATGAGACTTATCAGTGCAACTAATTCAGTTTATTAAATGACATATTCAAATTATGATTGCAGTGGGTTATATGGTACTTCTGTTTCCGTAGTTGGATCGTAACTGTGAAGTTTGAACTTGTAAGAACGAAACCAAGACCACATTTTGAACTGCGAACTTGCACGCTTTTGGTACTACATCTATGAATATGATTCCACCGGTTTGCCACATTATTTTATGTTCTAGGTGAGAATGACATTTTGATTCTATGTCTGGTCTCTTCTACCATAAGATAAATTGCAGATTCTGACCGAAATATTTAAAATTAAGTACCGCATTCAGTTCTGTACCACATTATTTTTATTTTTATTTTTTCTTTCAGATTTTATGAACATAAATATTGTGTTTGGAGGAGGTAGTTCCAGACAAAACGCAGTTTTCTTTATTGTAGTCAATTGTAATAAAATATATGTTATCGTCTGAATAAATATTTCATTTTAATAATGTTCAGTTAGGACTTGTATTAAAGATGTTCATGCTGCATATCGTAATTTGTAAGTATTTGATACGCTCTGGAAAGAGTTATCCATGATATAAGAGGTCAATGAACGAAGTTCCTTGCTGGAATTGTTACACGATATCTGCAGACTATGTTTCTTTTATCAGCCTCATATACTTAAGGTAGGGATTGAGAAGAATTCTCCAAATTTAGTGATTACATTTTGCGTAAACTTTTCAGTTTACTTTCTAATGCAATTTATAGAAACCAAGAATTAACAAAAACGGAAGAAAAATATTCGGGGAATGCAATAAAATTAATCTCAAATGAACTATGTAGTCACAACGTTTTGATATGTGAAACCTACAAAATTAATATGTGATATCTGAATTTATATTTGCATGTCCACATACATAAAACAGAATTAAAGTTAATTTATTCTTATGTTTCATAAAGCAGAAAATACACGTGTGTGCTTTTCATTACATTGTTTATGTACAAGTGTTTAATTTCTAGTTAATAGCCTAAACTCGAGGTTAATGTGTGAATTGTTTCTGTTCATGACATATGAAATCATAATATGTACATGTTATTTTAGTCAAAACCTAATAGTCCTTACAAAATACATAAACTTGCTTCCACGTGTGTTTTAACTAAATTAAAAGTTGCGTATTTTTATACTGCATATTTGTATTTAAGTTGTATTAAAGTGTGAATAAAGAGAGGTTTTGATACATTTCATGCCATATGATCGTAGACGTGGCGGTGCCAATTTTAAATTTATTTTTACCACGTTAAAATCAAAGACATGCGTGTATTTGCGTATGTGTTGATTACAAAACCAGTTGGTGTTAGATTCCGCTTTCCTTTTAAAATAGTGGATCGACGTTAGTTTGAATAATTTTGACACGCCTTTCTTGTAACAGTTGATTTTCAATTACTGGCTACAGTTTACAAACCGTTTTAAAAGGAGAGTTGCAATTTTTCGTGATGAGAAACTACAATTATTCTAAGATATTCTGGTATAAAAATAATTTTCAAAACATAAGTGTGACGACTATAGAAATTTCAGGGTTTTAATACGTTAAGGTCTTGAAAATCGAAATAAATATAGAGGACATAACAGATCAGAACTCCTAATCAACAACATAACAACAAAACAAATACCAGCGGAAACAAGACAAGATAGGTACATTACGACAAAGTGATGGGTGAATTGGGAATGCAGATGAATATTTTGTATGATATAAATTTTTAATATAGTATAGGGTATTTTATTACTTATTTTAATACCACATAACACGTATACTATAATATGGAGCTTCTGAAGATTGCGTGAACAAGCCAATAGACCTATAAGACGGATTGAATATGGTCAACATTTTCGAACGTGACATAAGTATTTTAAGTGTGACTATAAGGTAGTACAGTTGTAATAAACACAGAAAGACAGCAGGATGCTACAGACTATGAACGAACAAACATAAAATCAATTTCTCTCAAAGCTGCTAGTTATAAAATTATTTCAGTATTGCTAAGAGAAAATTTTTAATGTCTGAACAATTCAAAAACCCAGTTAAATCAATGTAAAAGATTTTGCTGTTGCATTTGGTATATTTAAATAAACAAAAACAAAAAAATTGCCAGAAACTCGATGAACAAAGAGCGATATCTAGCAATGTGTAACTATGAATTTGGACGACTGTGTACTGGCAGTGGACATACGTATGTTTGTTTAGCCATATGTTAATTACAGCTCATAATTAACTCTGCTAACTTGCAAATTATATACTAGCGAAAGTTTCAAATTGTACTTCGGTTAACAATAGAAATAAATTAAAGAGACGTAAGCCCTAGAGTAGTAGTAATATATTTATATAAACATAATAACGCGATAATAACGTTCAAACTCAACGTAATGTGTTCTCATTGGAGACAGGCAGGCTTGTTTCATTGTGACATGGTTAGTGATGTACGTATAACCACTTCAAATTACGTAATAACTAGTTGGCCAACTGTTTAATTACGTACGTAGCTGTTTGGTATCAGAACTATACCACAGTACTGCCAACACGAGTTTCACATACTAGAGACAATTCAGCACTACTTCAACCCAATTTGTTTTGCTAAAATATCATTCTTTAATAATATCCTTTCATCCCATTGGCTATGGAAATGTACATTTTCGGAACTTTCCACCGGGTTCATTTCTCGGACCAGAGATCGACTACCTGACGGAGATTTTTGTAATTATCATCAGTTCTTCCAGGCAAATGTCGAGATAGTACCATATATTAGGCCACGACCACTTCCTTGCATAAATTCATTATCCATTAATCACCATATCATTAGACGCTATATATTCTGATCTACTGACAACACAGTTAAATAAGCTACAAGTAACAAACATATCGCACACCTAGAAGAACACTGTCACAACTCAAAATATACAAATTTTCAGGAGAGAGGTAAAACCCAATTTTAATTAAATTTTGTTGAACTGTGAAGAAGCTTTTGCAAAATGAGCATTTTTTGAGTTGTGACAGTATTCTTCTAGGGGTGCGATATGTATTCTCTGTTGATTCGTTTATTTTTAATTTTAGAATATTATTACATACATACGTCACACAACATACATAAAAATTCATTATATTCCATAAGTTAGCCTGATAACAATAGGATGTGAAATACGAGTCATAGTAATTAAATACATATAAACAAGTACAATTCATACTATTGTGAAGAATTCACATAATATAAGGAAGGAAGGGGTTCGCATAAAGTAGTTGTGTTACAAATAAGGGGTCCGCAGTGGCCGCGCGGTCTGAGACGTGGGCCTTGTGCCGCTTGGTCGCTGGGACCGTGGGTTCGAATCCCACTCAAGCCATGGATGTTCTTCTGTGTTGTGCTGTCCTGTGTACAGGTAAAGGCCTTGCGACGGGCCGATCCCTCGTCCAAGGAGTCCTACCGAATGTCTATAGATCAAAGCCAACGAAAGTTGGGACCCGCAGTGCTCAGGCACTTGAAGAACGGGTCGTTCCCAGTATCCCAGTATCAAATAAATCGATCCATTACACACAGATGATAAATTATACTAATTATTGTTATTATATAAAGTCAAGAATACCTTAATGAAAACTGTGACTTATTTCTAAACATTAGAAATTTATCAGCAGAGTAAAAGGAGTGTGTAATTAAGTATCTTTTTAATGCTACTTTAAACTGTGCCTTTTTATTTACAAGACTTGCGAGGATAGATGGCAGACTTGAAAATTTTGATGCCTGCATAATATGCACTTCCAACAAACATGAGAGGTTGGCAATTCTTATTCCTTTTGTTGACACTACTTATTGTGGAATTAGTTTGAAAATGTTCTTGACTTCTACATAAGTTTATATTTTTGATACCATCCATTCATCTAGCTTTTTTCTACTTCGATGAATTACCCCCAGAATTATTTCGCTTTTATTATAAAACAAAAGTAAGAAAAATAAACTGAGTTGAGTGTCAGTGTTGCTAACACGCAACATCGAAGTAACTGTTTAACTTGCTCCATTTAACTTAGGCAACAGACTTTTAATAAAATTGATAAAATATATGTGGTTATCAATTTGAAAAACCAGGGACTTCGTATTAACTGAATGTTACATATACTTCCCATTTCATCGATAGTTAGAGCACTAGCGAGGTAGTCCCATTTCGAAATTTGGTCGCCAACCAGACTCAGATTTGGACCTAGCAGTAACCTGTCTGACACGCATTTGAGGGATGTATGGTTATCTCAACCGCAAAACAGCTATCCTGATAAGTTTTCTTGATTTTCTCTGTGCCTTAAACAGACTTCCAGGTCAAAATCTTCGAATTGACAACGACCATTTCGTAGTGGTTTTTTAAGAATGTATAACACGATCAGCCATTTAATTTCAAACATCGGCCCAGACAAGAAAACGGTAAGGCATGTAAGGAATTTGTAGGTCTAGGTGCTTCAAAAAATAATATTAGTGTAATCGGTCCATACGTAATTTTGGAAGCAACATTTTCTTTTTAAAGGAAATCTGATGATTTTTCTTCGATTGCAAAGTAAGTTACTGAGTACAGATCAGTCGGAAGACAAAAAGATCTGGAAGGCAATTACAGAGACTTCTAGACATTTACAATCTTGAGGCAGGAATATAACATTCATTAGTGTAATTTCTTGATTAGGAGAAGTGTAAAGTAATATTACGGTTATGTATTTGAAGGGAATTAATAAAAGCAGACCACTCCCGAAGAACCATAAGTTCTTCAGGAACTTCGGCTCGAGTTTGCTGTTGTGATTTTCCTGAAGAGAGTTTCATGCATAAAGTTGCATATCATTTCGTATGCAGTAGCCTGATGTTACAGGACAAGGAGAAAGATAAAGGGCTACTTTCGGTAATGTTTCTGAAGGCTATATAAAATTACAGCTCCATGGCTCCATATGAGTAGTATTCAATGTCGAATCTAATGGCCCTTCTGCGGAGAAATAAACACTAGAAGCACCAGCTCAAGTGGACAGACGGAGAAAACGTAGGGCAGTCAAAGAGTTCCCGGAATTGTGGTATAGCACTATAATGGTAGGACATATGGCAACGCTTACCTAATCACCTTCAAAGTAGGACCCTTGCGCACACACACACACACTTGCTCCATCGATCCTGCCATTGTTTGAAGCACCGGTGGAAGGCTCCGTTTGGAATCCTCCGGATGTCGGCCGTCGCATTCGACACATCGCTGGTTGTGTAGCAATTCCTCGCCGAGAAAAGCATTCCCGTCATCACCCAACCACCATACTCTCCGGATCTCGCTCCGAGTGACTTCTGGCTGTCCCCTACTCTGAAAATGGGCCTCAAGGGGACGCGTTTCGCAACCATGGAGGACATCACCACAAATCCGGGAACTTTTCGACTGCCCCTCGTATATGAAGCCTTTATCTACCAACTGGCGACTGAATAACAGATTGTTCTAGCTAATCAGCGGATATCGCCTGCTGCCGGCTGGGACAGGTCACGGGAGCCTTAGTCTCACAATATAATAGGAATGAAAATAAATATGGTACAGTCCACTACTGTAATATTGAGACTTGCGGGGTGAGGAAGTGGGGTGAAGGAGGAAGGAGGAAAGATAGCGCCTGCCTTTAACGCTTCGTACTTCCTGCATTCCTTGCAAGTCTCAAGATTACAGTCGCGGACTGTAGACGCATTGGCATGAACAGAGTCTGTGTTAGGAATGGATGAATGTAGGTTACCGAAGAATTCTCTAATAGACAGAAGATGCTAGGGGAATTGGAGGCTTCAATTGTAGTAATTCGGCTGCATTAATTTTAATTAGTTTCCCAGGAGAAGAAGCCCATGACAGGTAAACAATAATATACAAAAGTAAATAAAAAATAAATAAAAAATGCTCTAAATACTTTCCCGTGTTGAGAAGGTGTCCAGAAAGGGGCGTTTATTTTTTTTTAAAATTGTCCTTAAAGCAAAGCGCACTGGACATGGTAAAAACAGAAAACTCTTCTGTTGGCACACAACCAACATTGTCCATAACGGAATGGCAATGCAATTTAATCATGAAAACACGAACAATTATAATTTATAATTCTAAGATATGTAGTCAGTACTGGAGTTCACTCGTTGCACCTTGATATACTAAAAGTCCCAGTTGCGCATAGGCTTATATAATATAAAGCCGCGGGACGTAATCATTGCCCTCTCGAACGGCGGTGAACTTCTACCGGACTACAGGGCACAACAACCCATTAGACAGACATTTTAAAAATCTCTACAATTCAAATGTACGTATATTTCTCACCTATTTTCCCCGCTTCATATCGGTTACTGATTCTTGTATCTTTTGGTGCTGCGTCGGCAGAAGTGATTGGCCACTAATGGGCCTCTCCTTTGCTAATGTTCTTGCCTTTCAATAGATACACACTTTGTCTGTAATACTAAGGTTTATTTGACCCCAATGACTCTTTATTCCACTGGTAATGTCTCAAAGGCAAGGTGTTTCAAACACGAATTACGGTCATCTCTGATAATGCGGAGAAACGCAAGCCGACGTTCTTCATACAAATGAGTGTTTATCAGTATAGGCAGGTTATTATTCATTTGTAATCTGCGTTACCAGAATATTAATACGAAACGTTCTTTCACCGCAGTACAAACAATGAATTCATGGGGACAGTGGTTACTGGTACTGATAATTTGTAAATGCTCACCTGATTTCTATAGTGTATTAAAAAGAGCTACACGTCAGGCTTCTAAGGACACAACTGAACGTAGTAGTCGAGTGGTTAACATTCCTGCTTTGTATTGGAGAAGTACCGTATTCACATCTCGGCCCAGAGACCGGCTATCTTGGGTGTTTTCTTAAATAAAATATTACTAAAGAATTTTCGGAAAATAACATTAAAAAGCATTATTTTTAATACAATACTCGTGAACTTTATGGTGGATACGATAAAACGTTCCAAGCGTGCCAAAATGCATTAACATACATAAAAATATAAATATTAGTTTGTGTTATTAAATGTATGTAAATATTCTTATATCAAGTCAGAAGGAGACATGCTTCTTTAATGCTAGTCTCTGTCGATTTTCCAGTACCAAAGAGTTCCAAATTAATATCTTATCAGTATTTGTTCATGATGGTCACTTAGACATTTATTGTGTTAACGGACATATGATCTTGTGGGCGCGAATCTCGTATGTCATATTTTGACTTCTACCAACTAAAGCCCAGTGGTATCTATATGTACCACCTGCTCTAACAATCGGTAACTTTACATGTTGTATTTACTGGTCTTATGAATCTCGCAGCATTAAAACTTTGTTTTCGTAACGGAGATGCGTTGTGTTCGGATTGAATTCTTAAATATTGTTTAGAGGAGTCTCTTCATAACATGTTATCTTTGACCTACATTTACCAGAAGGACGAACGAGCACTGCCTGGGAACCATCCTAGTCATAAATTTATCTCCTTCCCTTGGTTAAATGCAGTGTTTTGTACAACTCCCCATTCATTTTCCTCTTCTCATCCACTCGGTTTCAAAGGACTAATACATTTACGACATATTTATATCACAAATGTAAACGATAACATCTCTCCATAGTTGAATAACAGACACGACGAACTGAGCCACCTCTCACCTGCCCTTATCATTTATGTCTTTTTCTCACTTTTGATCCTAATTGTGAGGCTAAACATAATAAAATGAAGAGATTTTAAACACGGGAATTATGCTTCACTTTTCAAAAAGATAGAAGAATCTTTATTGCACTCTCTGGCCGCTTTTATCTCATGTAAAACATCTAATCCAAATAGATATTGAAATGGGAGGACAAGTGCCGACCCAATAGCGACTGCCCCTAACTGAATGGGCTACAATGTGTACACGTGCGTATACAGCAGGGACCAAATTACTTGCTAGCTGGGCAGCCTAGTGCTGTGGATAGTTGCACTCGGCACGGCCTGGTCGGAGCACGGAACGGCCAGGTAGAGCGGATAGAGTATGTGGAGGTGCGCGCGCAGTGCTTGTCACCTTGCTCCTCACCCCCTCGCCCTGAACAAGCAAGTAATCTGGTCCTTACTATACTACCTAACTGCCATGCAAGCTGATTTACATATTTGTAGTGACAATTCTGAACACTTTTTCAGACACTGTGCCACCAGATAACTGTCAGTTACCTATTCCGGCTGCAATTGCCTTGTAGAAGACATCCATAATTCATTGTAGGGACTGTGAGGGTGCCTGACACCGAGTATTCATTATGGAGAAAGTTTCCTTTACCATCTGAGCAGCAATGCACACTTGTACTTACCTCAGTACATACAAAGTTAGCATTGATCTCTACATTTTTCGGGAGAAATAATTGCCCAGTTTCCTGCCGTGCACAGAGCTTTGAAGTATATTGATCTTATGCTGATGAAAGGTTTTCTTAAACAAAACGTTTTACATTGATGAATGATCAGGAAGCAAAGTGTACAGCCATTGTCTTTTTCTTTACACTGTATTGACAACCCAGTATCTTGAGTCAGTAATTTCTATTGGTCGACAAATTTCAAGAGGTACTGACGAGTCAGTTACTTATTAACAGCAGTGCTATCCTGCATCGTGTTCCCATCGCCTGATAATAAGAGATCTTTTTGTGCTGACTTGCAATAATGTGGTTTTTGTGAGCTGTAGGGAGGGACAGTACATTGGCGGTGTCGGGGACCAGAGGACAGGGGCATTATATTAAAGTATCAGCCCTATTAAGATCTCTTTCTCACTCTAATGCAGTATGTGACTTGCGACGTGATGAAGATTAATGTGCATAAGAGCAAATTATGGAAACAGCTGGCACATAACCGCATATTCCTGATTCAGCAATGTGAGAAATAACTAGTCACACCCGGGCAATCAATTGCATTTAGCGTGTTAGATGAAACTGTTATCCACCATTTATATGCACCAAATATCAGTATTATCTGAACTATGCAAGATCGTAATTATTTTGTTTTCACTGACATATGACATAGTACACCAAATAAGGATTCGTGAGATGCTTTATTTATGGAATATTTTATTTTAAAACTGCAACTAATTGCTGGCAGAGTATGAAAATGATTGTATTCTTGATAGTCTGGTGTTTGCTGTCTGTCAGCCTTGATAATGGAGGCAGCAAACACCTCTGAAACGTTGGTAAACTTTTACCACTTTTAAACTTCTATGGTAATATACTGAGGGAAAAGATTATTTCTACGTCGCATTCGGTAGTTTCCGGGTTCGAATCTCAAATCGGAAGCCAGAAATCCTGACTGAGGTTGTCGTGGTATTTCTCATTTGCTTATTGTAAATTCTCTGATGATATCTTGTGTTCGTCCACGACCTTTTCCTTCCACGTACTTCCCAATTCATTAATCAGTGACCATGCTATCAATTGACGCCGTGTAGTCTTTCTCTACTGACACGCCGTTAAAAGAATTACAATTGCAAGTACATTTGGATAACATTTTTAGCGTCACTCTACCTAATCTTCCCTTCCGATTCTTTTCATTAGGCCCCAAAATTGTGATTCGTCTCGATACAATATTTCTCAAACCTAGCTTGATTGGTTCATTTGCTATCGTCATCAAAGAGAAAGTGTGAATAGTGAATATGGATTTTACCCGACTACAATGTATCTCACTTTACACCTAAGTATATGTAAGTTAGTTAGTTTAACGAGTTAAGTTAGGCTGTATCAAGTTTGTTTAGTTTCGGTTTATAAAGTGAGACATTGTTAGGTACTTTTTATGCTGCTCTCTGTTTTTAATATTAAGTTGCCAGGTTAGGTTAGTTGAGGATAGTAGACGTTAGGTTAGGCTAGATAAGGTCACATTAGTCTAGGTTAAGTTAGGTTAGAACATGTTATTTCATTTAAAATTATAATACTTTTGGTAATTGTAGTTTGGGTTAAGGAATATAAGGTTATATTTTTAAGTTGGGTTTTGTGTGACTAGTTAAGATTATTTAAGGTTAGGTTAAGTTGTTCCCAGTTAATGTAGGTTATACTGTTTAAGAAGAACTCAAAAGTTCTGTTTCCTCTTTTCAACTATTCAACAGTATTTTACATAAGACGCAGAGGCTGACATAGAATTAGATCTGGTGTCACGAATCTGAAAGTGTCGAGATTTACTGCAGAATAGTAAGCATGTTGGAAATCTGAGGTGTCTTATTGCTAGTCAATTAGTGTCTTGCTTCTGTCGTCTTCTCTGACAGCAGAAAATACTGCACTAAACATAATACATAGCACTTACAGTTTATTGCAGAGCTGCAATAATGGGGCGTAGAGAGTTAATTTCATTCACAGTAATTCCTGTGTATATGAACTTTATAATTCAAAGTAATACAAGCAAATAGAAAATATTTTAGCTTCATCTTATAGTCTACTTAATTTAGTAAGTTATAATATTATATTACAATAAGGAACGTGATAGAAACACTTTTACATTCAAGTAAATAAATTTATGTGAAGAAAATAAAATAATGTACTGTTGCGGTTATGTAAACCTTTCACAACTAAAATTCTTTAAACCTAAATTTATGACAAAATACAAATATTATTTAAAGGATTTCAAAATTTAAATGACAGATAACAAGGCTAAAATATTACCATGAATTTAATAACTTCGAACCGTACTGACCTGGTGTTAAGTAGTAATGAAACAATTCTGTATTTGATTTCGACCAATTTCAATATATAATATTTGCACTTACAGCGATAGTCAGTCACTTGGATTGTCTCATGTAGTGTGTTTCATTTAAAATGCAACTCCAACTACAATCGTATTTGTAAGCTTTGGTGACACGAATATAAAGAGACAAACGAATTGTTTTTAGTTTTTGTTTGTTAGGAATAACTTACAGAAAGGTTAACAGAAGATGCTGAAAATGTCTAGCACCTTCTTAAAGATAAGCATCTACAAATTTTTATGTGTTTCATGGGACTTTTAAAGTTTTTTTTGGGTCAATTTTGGCAACAGTATATTCGTTACATTGTGTTTCTGTTCTTCCAAGCTTCGTGGATTGTTCGGATAAACTCTTTCTTTGAGAAATACCACAAAGAAAGGTGTTCGTATCTATATAATATTCACACCTGCATAAAGCTTGGGTAACTGGCGTTATCAGCTGCTTAGTAACCTGGGGTACTTTGATTCAAGCATCACGGGGGATATTTGGAGAGTGTATTACACGGGGATGGACCTGCTTCTTATTTCATTTTTGTAAAGTAGCGTGTGATTGTTTTTGATTTGTCTTTTGCGTGTTAAACTTCGTATTTTGAACATACCTCATACAAGTCACATGTTAAACATAAATGCAAGGTAATGAAGTAGCTATTATAGTAAACATCTAGACAAACATTAGTCATTAAGGCCTAGTTACCAAGTAACGGCGCATTAATTAATACTACAAAATAATGGATCATATTACATGATACTGTATGGAAATCAAGTATTTTTGAAACACAGATTCCACTAGTTATATATGTTGACCTGTATGGCAAATTTGTGGCACCTGAATAGAAGATTTGTGAAGTAGACATATTTCAATGAAGCGCCGATTTGTATGACTTTAGTTCAATAGATTCTCTCCTGTTTCCGATAAAATACTTAGCTGTACAGGAGAGGAATTTGAGAGTCGAGCATCTGCTAGTTCGAAATTTTTTTAAAAACTCATTACCTCTCGATTTAAAAGTTTCTGTTAGTCTATAAAAGGAATAACAGTGAATTGAATTCATGGCCTGATGAAAAGTACGTGTTTTCTAGAACATGTCTACTCCACCATTTATGACAAAGATTTCCTCGAGTCTTTTGATAGGCTACAGAAAGCCCAGTTACGGTTCAAGACACTCCTGCTTATCGGAAAATCTCAATCGAGTATAAATCGACCTTCTACCCTGTGGCTTGTTCGGTCATAGGGCAGATGGTTAACCATTACGTGCGCTAAAGGAGATGTGACCCTTAACCTCTTTTATCACCTCTCTACAATCCCCACAATCATCTTGAGAAAGACTCTGCAGGAGCTTAGGACAGTGTGAACAACCGGATCTCGAGATTTGTCCCAATGCCATGTCCATACAAATAGCCAAGTTTCCGTTATTTCGCGGCCTCTTTTATCTTGTTTGTGAACTAATGTGACGTTACTAGCTTGTGTCCACCGAAAAACGAGGCCTCTTTCTTAAATTCCTTTTATTGAACTGCTACTGTTACAAATTTTTGTAAGTTGAACTCAACTGTGAAGAATAAGAGCACATTATAAATAGGGTTTCTATCACGGTTTAAAGACCTGCTAATGATCGAAATAGAACGGTTACTGTTTCAAATACTGTTACGTAGTTCTAACATTAAATGACGTTGATAGATGTTTCAGAGCTGCTTACTGCTTCTATCATGAAGGCGATCGCTCTGAAATACATTTTGAGAAAAAAAGCTGCAAGGCTGTCTTGACGAGCGTCTTTCTATGAGGAGTAAAACATAGTATATTAATAAAACAGTTATATAAATAATGAGTTAAACATTTACCACGATTTAAATTGAACAAGCAAGCTTCCAGTTAAGTTTTAAAACTGTCTGCATCGTATTTACTAACTCGTAACGAAACAATAATAAATAAAACGAAGCCCAACAAACGGAACCAACTCCTTCCAGTAGCAAATTTGAACTGAGATGTAAGCATATGGAAGTACCTTCAACATTTATTCCAAAGCTTCACCTTAGCACTTCGGTCGGTAGGTAGAGGGTGAGTATTTTACTTATCGACGATGGTGGTCCGTCCTACCATTTTAAAAATGTTTATTCTCTCGGCCTAAATGGCCAACCACCCACGTAAAACCATTCCTCACCTCATGGACGATGTCTTTGAAAAGCACGTGTGTGAGTGCTCTCACGCCAATGCGTCAATGAAACAGTCTCAAAGAAGGTAACAGTCACAAAAGGCGACTCGCAATGGTTCGCTCAGCAACACAATGTGTACATGCTGTGTTGGTGTTAAGGACGAAATTTTACTGTCTGAGTGATGAGCCTGTAACTGTCTACTAGCTTTCCATTTCATCCTGTATGTATGGTTCACATTTCAATTCGCATAAAGTACTGCAATAGTTGAAGTACTGTGTTGTATATCTAGTAGGCTTGTTTATTTGTTTTATATATATATTACTTGTGATGTATTTAAAACGCTTTTAGTAGCTCAGACCGCACAACATCTAATGGTATGGTGATTAATAACACGAAATTGGAAGATTTAGTTTGCTGTCCAGGCATTTGCCTGGAGAAATTGTGTAAGTCCACGTAGAATCTCAATTACAATAGCTGACCTCCGGCCGAGATTTCAGTCCGGAACATTCCAAATAAGAAAGTGTACTGCTAATAACTCCATTCAGACGTCCAGTATTGTTTTATAGTTAAATTTATAATTTAATGTAAAAATAAAAAAAAACATAGCTTAATATAGAAATATCGGTGTGCGGATGGCCGTACGAACGGAGGGAAGAATTCTCCTTCTGTATTCCTAGTAATCAATCATTCGTCGACATAAATTAACACAGTTTGGATTTGATATAGGAACCTTTCAATTAGAAATACCATTTTATCGCGAAGTAAACTCATTAGATATGAGAATATTTACAAATTTTATGCAATCCTCTTTGTCTTATATTTCTGCGTAATGCGACGAGTTCTGTCGCCCTGATGATGGAGACAGCAAGGACCTCTGAAACGCTGGTAAAATTCTACCAGACTACACGGCGCTACAACCCAGACGACAGTCATCTTTGTGTGTTGCCAAGTGATCTATACGTGTTTAGGCACATTATGGTGCATAGCAGCGTAAATAACGTTCGTAAGTGTGTTTATTTTTGCACTGATATACTCAATTTAAAAAATCGAATTATAAGGCATTGTTTCTACTATGCACATGGTTTCTGTATGAATGATCAGCCCTTTTATAAAACCCAATTTCGCCTGTGGAAGAAGTAGAGTGTGATAATACTATAAAATTTAGTTTAAAATGTGAGTTCCAGTTGATGGTACGAATTGCTTCTGATTCCCTCTAATTTTCTCTAAGGATGATAACACGAGACGATCCTTCAGCTAGCTATTTCTTTCCCCCTTCTCCTCGCTTTATAGTTTTTGTAACATGATTGAAGCAAGCGGAGTCACACATTACAATATATAATGACTACAATTTGCTAGGATGTCTAACTATTCTCACGTAACATACAGGAGGCGTGTCCACAAGATCGCCAAAGGGACTCATCCATCTGCCCATCTAGCAGGTATGATTACGCAGATTCTGACCAGCCCAAGTCGTGTCAATCTTCGGAAGCGACAATCACTGTGATCTGCAACGTGACTGAATTAAAGTCTGTAATAACAGTAGAAAACCGAATATGTACGTGAGTGTGCCACAACATAGGAAACTTCTATTATACTTCAATGGGCTGCATAGTTTTGGTAGTGAAATCAACTTGTGTGCACGGCAGCCTCTAAATAAGCCACTGACATGAAACTCGGTTCACGATACGAATGTCTTATGTGTAAGTGTGTGTCTATAAAACATCTTTTCAAAAACACCAAGTCTTTAAAAGAAGCGTAATACAAAAAGTGAGTTTTGAGGCTGTCACTGCAGCGAGTATGAAGATGGCTGTATTGTGGGTTGTTGCGCCTTGTAGACTGGTGGAAGTTTATCGACGTTTCAGAGGTACTTGCTACCTCCAATACCAGGGATATGAGTCGTGATAGGTTACTAAGTGATCTCTAAGTTTTAGTGACAAAAATAGCATATCTCGCGTATGAGTACTACATGTCTCGTTCATATGAATCATCTCTTTTTGGTCGTGCTAATAAACGATGGTGAAGGGTAAAACTTGTTTCGTTTTCGATTGTTTGATTTTTCTCTATTTTTTTTCATTTTTCGTTGATTCGTATTTGTCCTCTGCACTTTCCTCTCGAACACCCTCAATTTATGTCCTCCCCTTAGGGCGAGAAATTATATTCACATCCTTATAAAACAATCAGCTAGTTATTAATGATAGCCCTAGTAGGATTTCTGAGTTAGTGTAGTCGCTGGGCTGCAGGCTAGACAACTAGATATGATTTCCAGTATGGCTGGACTATTTCTTCACCACAACGTCAAACCGACTATGAGTCCACCTAGTTTCCCATCCAATTGGTACCTGGGGGTATTCCTTGGGGTTAAAACGATCGGGCCACTCACCTCCATCAATAGCTGAGGTCACTGCTTGAAGCTCTGAAGTAAAAACTTATGACGCACGCGGTCTGGTAGGCAAGTGATGTTGATCTTATTCGTTAGTGAAGAAAATTGGTTTTTAGAACAAAGATATTTCTTGCACGTCTTTGTTGCTTTTCGCCGCTCGCATTATCGTTCTTCATTTATTTGTCTTGTGATTACTATTTTATAACTTTTAGAATTTCAAATAATACCAGTAATTTTATATCAAATTAGAACGAAACACGACGTTTCTCGGCCTGCTAATAGTTCAGCACGTGACTTCCCAGGCCGCATACGTCACAGAGACTTATTTAACTCTTGCGTACAGTTTTTCTTGGGCTTTAGAACTTTCCCTTTTTCGTGTAAAATCCGGGCAAACATACAAGACATTACATTTACAACATTCACAGATGCACATTGATATAGATATGTTGTAAGGATTATAAAGACTAGATTAATTCCTATGTTAAATGTTTAAAAATCGTTGCGCCCTTGGTAACAATATAAACCGTAGCTAACTGTTGAACGAAGTCTCTAGGAAGCCACTCGACAGTATGTGAATCGTGCTCTCTGGTTTATTTTCATCACTCCTTGTTCTACTGGAAATCACATACCTTGTGTGGAAAATCACTACCATTTCCCAATGGAGCCATTTTCGAAAATCACAAGTTTTGCTCATTCTTCTCACCCCTTTATACGAAATGGCAAGGACCGAGTTCCAGCAAGAGGAGGGTTTCTAGATTGTGAAGAGGGTTCGCTGCTGTTAGAAGAACAAGATCCATTTTCTGTGGAGTCTTCTGCACATATGTAACGACCGTACAGCTCTTACAGGTCTGTTTTGTGGTCGCTTCCAAATCCACAACTTGACAATGGATTTATGGGCCTCTAAGAATGAAACCAGTTCTTTGTATTTCACAACTGGATATCAGGACAAAGAATCTGATTCACTCCATGAGAATGCGAACTGAAGGTACATTTTGATTATTAACGTCTGTCAATTTTTTACGTGACGTATTTCTAGTAATTGAGAACATTATTATATACCATATTATAATGTACAATAGTGGGTTCAATATGGCTGCTGTTGTTTCTGGTTATTAACTTATCCTGTATTGACTAGCACTCCTTTATTTTCGGGGATGTTTGGTATTTGAATTTCGGCACAGAAACCTACCATTCAAACTGAGGATGGTCTGTAATTTTCCGTAGACACTTTAGGGAGATTTAAACAGGCCTTGTAGATTGTACCCCCCCCCCCCACATTTCACCATTTAATCAGCAGGTGTGAAGGTAAATTAGCATAAGTCCAAATGTTACTACCGAATATTAATTTTTGCCTTAGGGGTTTTGTTTCACATTGTCAGCAATTTAAGACAAATTATTGCTTCAACCTCAAGTTCATATATAAATTGCATAATAATATTTGCAGTAAATCGAAAAAGGAATATTAAACTAGATTTGTGAGGATTTTCCTAATGTAGCTACAGTTTCCTGACGTTTATGGACACGAAATTTTTATTGCTAATTCACAACCGACATCTTCGTAAGCCTTGCAACAATTTGCACAAGCTAGTGAAACATGAATGCAATTAATTTTATGGCATTATGTATAGAACATAAAATAATACTTGTAATGGATTGAACCTCATCAAACACATTATTCAGTTAATAAAATTTGTTAGGGAAATCAATAACTTATTTATTGATTTAGGTATAACTTATTATGTGGTTTGTAGAGCCATAACTAGAAAAAGCGAGACTTGGGTGCTTATTTTAAAGCAACATAGACACACATCCATAAAAAATTGAAATTGTGAAATCGTTTCAAATGACAATAGCTAACGCGAACTAAATTATGAAGTAATAATTAGATACTACTTGAGCTGGGTTTAGTACTCAGGAACTAAAAATTCTGTAAGGTTTAAATTGACCAGCATGATGTAACTACAGAGATAGCAGGCAAAGGTCAACAACATAAAATTACACAATTCAGTTAAATTGAAAAAAGTATATGTTCTGGTCACTTATGCCTACTCAAAAATGTTCGGCGGTCTCCAGATATACACGTAAGTTTTAAATACATATAGGAAGCAATTACTAACAGAAAAAAGGTGTGGTTCTCCATCACAAGGTTAGGACAGGGGGGCTATTATCTAATCGTACAAACTTGCAAGTCCCAAAGTATTACCAAGAAGAAATGACACAGGGGTCAGTGGCTGGCTTTTGTGAACACGGCAATGAACTTTTCGATTCCATACAAAGCGGAAAAATCTTTACCAGCTGAGTAATTTTAAAATTTTGCATTAGTGTATTAGAATATAAAATAGCAAACAAACAACTATTAACACTATAAAAAAGACACTATTGTCATACGCGTTTCAACCTCAAGAGGTGGCATCAGGGAAATTTGATTAAATAAATTAATTTCCCTGATGCCACTGATGACCTCTTGAGGTTGAAACGCGTATGGCAATAGTGTCTTTTTTATAGTGTTAATGTTTGTTTGTTTGCTATTTTATATTCAGCTGAGTAATTATTAGTTACTTAAGTTTGTTTGATGTTATTTTTTGTGGTTTCATAATAAATTAAGTTTGGTTTGATACCAAAGAATAAAACACCCTAATCGGATTTTGATAAGAGCTCATGTCTTTATAAATATAGGCCAAACCCAGAACTTACGTGGAGAATCAGAGATAAATTATAGAAAGTTTTTCTGAATATTGGAAAGTTAATAAACTACCTTCAGATTTGAGAGAGGTATAATAAATACAATAATGTAATCTCTTTATAAAATATCTCATTCCTATATGAAAAAGAGATTTTGACAATAGATATGTACAGTTTAACATATCGACCTGATTCCATGTCTCAGGCAGGTAGACAGGTGAAAAAATACAAAAATAACTGATTCTTTTGGCCTTAGTAGTTGGATTATTATGAAAGTGATAAAGCGGACTTTAATAAATACTGGGCCATTGAGTCATAATGCTTGTATTATGAAATTCAATGGAAAAAATCTTTTCTAATTCGCAATACTCTTCTAGGTTATGTCTACAGCCTATCAATATTGACGTACATTCGATCACTTTTTAGATAAGCTTGTCGTAAGTGGATGTTGTACTGGATGTTAAAGAAATAATTATTCTGTTGGTCGTCCAGCCAATGAATCTGTCCAAATATGAAAACCGAGTGTTTCACTCTCATACCAAATTTCAGTCAAAACATTGTGTTGAATCTTTGCGATACTTCGACGTTAATGACGTAAAACATCCCCTCCCCGCCTCCACGAAAAGCTACCTTTACTCTTAGACCAGACAGGCGTTGAGACGGAAAGGTGATAAATGAGTGTAGATCAATAGTGGAATGATATTTAGCAGGTAAAATCGAAAAACTCGGAGAAGAACACGCTCTAGTGTCACTTCGCCTTCAACGAATCTCATTTGAAGTGATTGAATCAGGGTCTAAGCGGTGAGAAGTGGGCGCCTAGCCACCTGAGCTATAAGTTATAGACTAGTTACTGAAAGTTTACACTCGAAGAAAGTTGTGTGAGACTATTCAAACGTTACTGGCTGCCACTGATGTTTAATTCCAAACACTGTTTTCCATTCTATTTACTTACATGACAGCTGAGTCAGTGGTTACAGCTTACAAACTGGAATTATGCTTATTCATACAAATACTCTACAAATGCTATAAAAAGTAAATAAAGCCATCTCACTACACGCCATGCAGACACTTGGCAGGAAGAGAAAGTATAGCTCCTACTCATTCTTAAGTTCGGCTCTAGATAGGGGTGAGTGGTTAGTGTCCCGCCCCGGCCGCGCTTTATCCTCGGGAAAGACCCCTGTACCCGTTCTATACGAGGCTGGGTGGGCCCCAGAGCCAGTCTGGACGCAGAGACTAGAGGAAGAATCTTCTGCCCCCCGTTGGGGATCTAAACATATTATAACCGAATATCTTCGCACCAGATCATTAAGGTAGAAGTTGGATGTAACTGGCCACATTGCCAGCCCATTTTATTCATTGGCTAGGAAGATGACTTGGGTAATAAAGAAACGAGAATAAGAAAACTGTCATTGCTCGAAATCGACATTCTCTTATAAGTAAGATTCTACTTAAATCTTAAAGCGAATGCCAGTCATGTAACAGTTGTTACGAAAGGTACTGAACTTGGTCTCTGTTTCGAGAAATGTAAGCGAAATAGCTAGCTTATGATTCTCTTCCTTCAAAATAAACCCTCTTCTGCTGTGGTCATCGATTCGAGTGTTTCATCAAACGTTCCAAGAATTCTAAGAACCTGTTATTCTTAATGTTGTTTATCCCAACTGTCAAAGTGCTGTTTAGTTCAGCACTCAATGCAAAATAACGCCCACTCTGTCATTTATTTTGTAACAAAAATAAAAGGAAGACAGTGGAATCTTTAAAATTTATTCTGACAGAATTTCTTTTATTTTATGCGTAAAAAATCTAGAATTGAAATTTTTGCTCAGTTACTTGCATTCTTTCAGAAGTTATCAGAATTTAATGTTATCGTCCATAATCGTAAAAGGAAAATTTTTCCGAAACACGCTATCTTCGAGGTATCAATATCGCTCGAAAACGTCTACAGGCCTGTGTATCTAAGTATAATTTAATCACAAACCACGCCATTCTTGAAATTCCCTGAAGTCACATGGGCGGAGGGGCTAATAATAAAAAATATCTGAATAGTCGGTCACCAACAAAGTTGTAAGCAAAAACAATTTGTTCATATCTGCATACAGCCTGAATTTGATTCAAACAGGTGGAAACCACAGGCACAATACGTCCACTCAAATGTTATCTTATTAGGATTAATTATGACGTTGCGAAACCCACTTATTGATTTAATAGAACTGAATTTTGAAATCTGTAACTGCAAATCTCTCTGAATATTAATTTTATATAGTAAATTGTAGTTTATTTTAATACCGTACGAATCCTGAAGTACTTACTAAGTCGACGCTCTTATCGTTTCCAAGCAATATAATAATATATGGACACCTACAGGCTTTATATACATACACACCCACTCTCCAACATTATTACATTACTCGGGATTATCTTTTAAAACTGGCTAATATTGCATTTGTTTCTCAGACGACTGTGATTAAACTGACTCGTGAAAGATCACTTATATATTCCGTCTTAAAAATAAACACTATTTATGTTTCTGCAATTACTATTACAAAAATAAATTTATCACCATACAATTTATCATGAGGAAACTGTGTCAAGAACTTTTAAGCGATATGTTACACAACACGTGGTGAAAACACAAGATTACCAGCACTTGACATGGAGAGTTACATTGTGTTTTATATGATTACCAATGTGAAGAGAAACCACTAGCTGTTGAAGAGGCAGGCAGTCAGATAAGTAGGCATGTGTATAAGAGGTAGGAAATTACATCCATTCTTCTTGAAGGACAGTGAAGAAGGATGAATGGTTTCCCTGTACTCAAAGAGCAACTGAAACCTGCTGCGAAAGACTGAAAGCAGTCAACAGCAGAAGCAGCGCACTCATCATAAACGTTATTCATGTAATGTTCAGTCTAACACTTCTGACAGCTCATATATTAGACCAGCATTTATGCATTCTAGTTACAGTAGTAAGTAAAGTAGAGCTGTCCTACTATACGCCATGAAGGCGCTTGGGGGGAGTGATAGTATTGCTCCTACTCATTCTTGACCTCGGCAGTAGATGGGGGTGAGTGGTCAGCAACAAGCTCCGGTCGCGCTTTCCTCCCGGGAAAAGACCCTCATTGGATAGGAGGCTGGGTGAGCCCCAGAACCGGTCTGGACGCAGAGGCTAGAGGAAAATCCTCTGACCCCCCTCCCCGCCGGGGATCGAACCCCGGTCGTCCAGTCCGTAACCAGTCACTATACCGATTGAGCTACATCGGCGCATTACAGTAGTAAAGTCCGAGAATATTTTATGTGCCTCGTACATGTATTTATCAATCACAACTCTGCAGGTAGATTTATAAACTTTTTTTAAAAAAAAGAAGAAGAAGAAAAACACGTCAAAAACACGCACTTTAATTGAAACTGCGAAAATAAACAATTCGCTAAAATGTGTAATGAATCCTCGAAGTTTCTTCTTAGTTGTCGCATGTATGGGTGATTGCTATCTGACGAATCGCTGCTGGCCTAGCCGTGACTTTTCTTCATAAAAATTACCGTGGCAAATTGTTTGGTCGTGGAGTTCAAATTCGGTGGATGCTAAAGTCAACTATCTTAGTCCACTTTTATCCTTGTGATGGCTCGTAAGGGATGCCGTTTGTGGAGCCCAATCCAAACAGAACGGAAGCTCCGAAAATTTATGCACACTAAGCATATAACAAGTGGACTGGGACATGATTTAACAGTGCTGATGACTGACTTCTGCGTTGTTGTGCCAAGTGGTCTGGTGGAAGTTTACTGAATTTGCTACCTCCGTCTTCACCCTGGTGATGGAGGCAGCAAGCACCAATAAAACATCGATAATCTTCTTCCGGACTACATGGCCCAGCATCTCAGAAGACATATTAGTATTCGCCATAAGAAACTAAAATGCCACTGTTTGTCTGTTAAGTTTTAAAGTGAATTTTTTAATTAGAGCTTGGGAGAATATTTCTCAGTAGCCTCGAAACAAATCCAAGACGAACATAAAGTTAGACGTTTTTGTAATATTTACATTATAATATTTTTATACATTTTTAAAACGTTGTATACCGTACACGCGTTTCGACCTCATGAGGTCATCGTTAGTGGCAAAACATTACTTCAGTCTATTAATCTGTTTATTAAAATCATTATGGACATTGCTTTATAGCAACATATTGATTTATGAATTGTATGATTCTAATGGAAAGATTAATGGACTGAAGTAATATGTTTCAACACTGATGAGGTCGAAATGCGCTTGGCACAAAGTGTTTTTTAAAGTTTAAACAGTTTTGGTTGCATGCATAATTCCATAAGTTATGCATTTGTAAAGAAATGGAGATTGAATAAATTATTGTTGTCAGTACCGTATAGCTAACTATTTTATGATGATATATTATTACAGGTTGCGGCATATTTCGGATAGTCACCTATAAAATCTTTACTATCTTAAGAATAGAAGTGTGAGATTATGAACTTGCATTACGCAGCGCCATCATTGCTAAGTCACTGCTCATTAAACAGTGAGCACCATTTGCCTCATTAAGTATTTTGATCTTCAAAGCAACTCACATTACGGAGAAAGTAAAAATGATTGTATAAATGTCTAATTTATAACTGTTAATACGCAGAGTCAGTGTTACATATTGAAGAAATAAGTTTGAATTAATATGATAATTTTTTCCCATGTTCTTATACGTCAATATTTACCTTTTATTCTCACTCTAATATTCAGACTGCTGTAGAAATTAGGCTGTGGAGAGTGTGTAGAAACGTTACTCTTGGTCTTTAACTTAGTTTGTTGGAATTTATTGTCCTGAGACATAAAACATTATTTCCCGGAAGTACTTCGATTATCACTACCCAACGTTGTCATGTAGTGTAAATAGACTTGTCTAAAATAACTTTCTCTTTATTCACAATAGTGTAACTCCTAAAAGTCGGCACGGCTGCTACGATGGCATTGTTAAATGTGAGAAGTTGATAAAGTCTAAAATAGAGTTAATGAAGGAAGATAAACTGGTTAAAAAGTTATAGCAGTGAACACAGAAATCCTGAAAAAGTTAAATAAAATACAGTCGTTTTCTTTCTTCCGGATGAAAAACTCATATGACGAACAGTAGTAAGTAATCATTGATTTATGTAACACAACACGGAACAACTTCAGAAAAGAGAATATCCATTTCAATATTATTTCCGCCTTAAATTTCTATATAAGTTTTTGTGGACCACAGACAAAGAACTCGAGTGATTGTTGTTGTGGTAATTATTGTTTTTGTTACCATCATCATTGTAAACGGTTTGTAGAATCTACTAGACTGTGAGTGTGTGAAAATGTGTAGAATTTATTCTATACCGACCCTTTTAGTGTCCATGATCGAATGATCTATTAGTACTGTAAAGAGCCGACATCCGTGATCAATTCGTAACACATCATTAGCCACGTCTTTAAAAGTTTCTCTGTACTGAAACGTTACATTAAAGTATACAAAACAATAATTTTACCTGCTGTTTTGTATGGGTGCGAAACATGGTCTCTCACTCAGAGGGAGGAACACCGATTACAGATGTTTGAGAACAGGGTGTTGAAAAGGATATTTGGGCCTAGGAGAGAAGACGATGGGGCATGGAGAAAACTGCATAATGATGAGCTTAAAAATCTGTACTCCTCCCCCAATATTGTCAGGGTGATTAAGCCAAGAAGAGTGAGATGGGCAGGGCATGTGGAATGCATGGATGGGGCAAGAGGTATGCACCAGATACTGGTTGGGAAACCTGAAGGGAAGAGACCGCTGGGGAAACCTAGACGTAGATGGGAGGATAATCTGAGGCGGGATCTATAGGAGATAGGAGTTGAAGGAGACTGGATTTTGTTAACCCAAGACAGGGTCCGGTGGAGGGCTTTTGTTAATCCGGTTATAAACCTTCGAGTTTGGTAAGCCATCTTGTTAGTTAGTTAGTACTGAAACGTAGCTGCACAGTGACCTTATTTAAGTAATATATATTTCAGGGAGGCACAACTTAAGAAAAACACACCTTTTAGATGCGACAACGCCAAATATGCTCCATTATACTGGGAAATGCCATGGTTGACAATTTATTAAAAAAATAAAAGAAACAAAATAATTTTAGTTTTCTTTCATCCCTCGAAATTTGCTTTCATAGTTCTTGAGTAGCAATCGTTGCATGCCAAAAACACAATCTCAGAGTTTAATGGCAGTGCCGGTGGCTCCAAAACGGTGATTTACGCGTGATATATTGATTGATACTATTAACTGACATTAGCCTCCGAGATCACCCTCCACATTAATATACTTAATCAAAGTTCTTCTATATACATAAAACAGAAACTGCATGCTATTGTTAAGCATAAATATTTCTCATGTTTAATCGACTCTGTAAGATGTGATTGGATTTTAACTTAAAATGTGTCGAACTCAGATGTCATCATACAAGAATAAATTGGCAAGCTGATATTTGCATGATGGCGTTTTATGTAAGCTTGTAAAATTTGCCAAACTAGCTGCGACCTACAAGCAGAGATGTTCAAATCGTGAAGCCGCTTTTCTGCCGGTGTTGTAAAGTGTTAATCGCCAGTTGACACTGCAGAGTGATTTATGGAGCACAGTGAACAGGCAAGCGGGCCGCAGACGCATTATAGGAACCCGTGTAATAAAGGTAACAGACAAATGAAAAGAAATAAAAGACGAATGATAAAAAGAAGCTAACATTAAACAAGATTTATATGAAAAGATATTAGTGGCTTACCACCAGCAACTGAAGATTTATTGTCGAATTACCTTTGAATAGAATTATCAGGTATCTCTTTTTAAATGTTCTTTAATTACCAAGTTTCCCACGTGTACATAACTTACACAGTTACTTGTAGTTGTGTTCCCTTCTCTCCTTCTCACAATTTTCTTCGTTTCTCTTCATTATCTTTGTCATTTTCGGTTTCCGCTGTCCCTGAAGAACTCACCTACAGTCGTAAACGCATTTGCAAATTATAAGTAATCAACGTTCGTCTTCCATCTTCTCCTGTGAATTTTACCGGATGAAGAAACTCGTTTGAGAAAAACAGATTATATGTTTTAAATATAAATGCCTGATTCATATTTTAAAAATTATAAATTAATATAAAAGGAAAGCAGGCGGTGTGTCGTTAATTAGTGGTAGGGCTCACAAGGTTAGGGATCATAAATTGTTTCCAGGTTTTCGCACATATATTAAGGCATGTGTTCATAAAATTACTTTATTATTCATCACCACATTTAGTTACTATGAAGCTAACAAACAACATGTAGTCGGACATTTTGAAAGAAGTTAGTTTAAAAACTTGAATTTTTTCAAAGAACAATGGGCTGGCTCCTGAACCTGGTGGGGATTTCCGTTGGAGGTGTTTTGGTTCGCTCCACCCCACGCCATAAGCTGTTGGCGTCACTAACGGTCAACTCCTGTTCAAGAGCAGTCGCATTTCAGTGCCGCTGTGTATCACTAAAAGTTTCAATAAAGTTTTAGAAGTAACATTTCCAAAAAAATGTGTCTTGTTGAATGCATCCCAGTGTTCCATTGGAAGATCTGATGATTCTGCTGACCAATAGCTAGCTGATAAGAAGATTAGTGAGGTGTTCGGGCGCAAACTCGTCACGTGTCCATGCACTTTTCGTTAAAATTTTATGCATCTGACATTTGCATCAATAAATAGCCTGGAAAGTTACAGTTTTAAATGTACTTTTGTCGGCAAATACAGAATTATACAAAAGCCACGAAACCCATTACTTATAAATGTTATACTTATCAAAAAATAAACTGCATTGAACTCAGAAAACAAAACAAAACAAACAATATTAGGTGTTGGAAATGTCCACTGCATTTAGTAACGCACACATTTACTCTTGCTTTATCGAGAAAGATCAAACTATACTCCAACTTTTAAGGAGTGCAACTGTCTTTGGTATAATGTATGCACAGTTTCAGCACTCAGTAGCCTGCTGTTTTTTTCTGTCAAACCATGCTTTATCCCTACGTACAAAATCTTAAAGTTCGTGACGATGGTGAGTTATTCGAATAAAAATTTCTGTGGATATTTTCCATCGTCTAGAAAAATAATAAAATAGAAAACGACGTTTCGGAGATGGGGCTCTATCTATTGGGCCCAACAAAGTAGATACCTTTATCTAAAAGTTTTTATCTCGTTTTTCCTTAACAGCTTACTTGTTTGTGCATGAAATATACACGATATAGACAAAGGTTAAAAAATCTTTGTAGGATTATGTACACTTCCTTAGGATAATGTACTCCGAAGAGAACGTTTTCTCAGTGACGTTTGTAGACACTAAACAAACCTTGACGTCTAAACTACCATCACTGAACACAGAAGATGGACCGGATTGGTTTCTGTCCTACACGCTTTCTGTGTCACGAAAGTGGTTTACCGGAGGGGATATTGTCGATTTGTTTGGTACAGGCGATTGGGAATGTATTCCTAAATCATTTTGGTAAGTTAAATAAGATCGAGAGATTACGTAGTGTTCAACATTAAACACTCGTTATACTTGGGAATAAAGTTATCCTTGCAGTTCGATTGTTGGAAGGCAACTGACAAATTGGCCCGAGCAGGTTACAACATGTCGTAACCTGCGTGAGCACTTTTATAGTCACAGCGATATTGCGTGTTTCTTAATGCAATCGAATTGTATTTAATTGCAGCCGTCACTTTTTTTTAACAAGGATTGCGTGACTTCACATTTACTCTGTATAATTTCGTACAGACCTGCTACTAGAACAATAGCTGCCAAAATTAACCAACATGTCCAAACTGATTATCCCGTATTCATCAGCTACTTCCGTGTAAGGTATCTCCAGGAGCCTTGATATATATTTTGTAAGACTCACGATTCGTGTTGGAGAAGTCGCAGGTTGGAATCTCTGAGTTCACTATCCTGACAAAGGCTTTTTGTCTGTGACTGAGGAAGAATGTAAGCAGCTTTGAAGAAGACCGTGGCACACACAGGGCTGTAGAGCCGATGATGATGATGATGACGACAGAGGTTTTTCGTACACTGCCTCAACTCCTGTAAACAAATTTCCCTTAAAACAAGTCTTGATCTCTCCCTTTCATATTGTTCCGAATTCTCTATTTATTTTCATTTTCTCATTAACCTTTCGAAGCTGTGTGAACTTCATATAAAGATGACTGCATTCTCGGATATTGCCCCGTGTAGATATGATGATGTAGGCAGTGAGCACCTCTGAAACGTCGGTCAATTTCTGGCAGACTTCATTGCCCAATATCGCAGAAGACAATTACCTTCCTAAACACAGCAGCCAAAAAACTGCAATTTAGCATAGCCTATATATATATATTCTATATCTGGCATAGCTTCATAACATTAGCAAGACAAAAACTATACATAAGCCACATTAAAAGAAAGTTTAGTCCCTGTGACAAAACAGACGTCAGACGCTACCACAGGCCTTTTTCATCAAATAACTACACGTCAAGAATGACGAGAAAATTTGAAGTAGTACTTGAAAATATTTTCATTGAAAAATGTTTCAAACAGAATATAGTTGCATTCATCTGCGCTTAATAAAAAAATATAATACGATGTAATGCACCATAATCTCAACGTCAATGTTATAACACCTGTGATGCGTTGTACAGAAGTGCATGTACATAGCAGTTCATGGAAACATCATCATCAACAAACACTTGCCTATTACGTATTTAAGATTTCCATATCGTCCGGAGATAGGGATTAGCTCTATCTAGTGGGCCCAACTGTGTAGGAACCTGAAGACGGAGATAGAGTTTCATCTCCGATACGTCGTTTTACGTTTTATATTTACTAGACGACGGATAATATCCAAGAAAACTTTTATTCAATTGACTCTTCACCATCGTCAAGAAGTTTTAGATTTGATAGAAATGTTTTATATCTGAAAAAGTTATAAAACAAATATCTCATCTTCCTAGTAGGAAATTCTATTTTTTTTAAAACTATTTTTGACGCATAGAGTAATCCGCCACTGGTATAGGCATACTCATTCGTCTTTTTATAAAGCATTCTTTATGTGAAGTGACTTCATCGTTTACACTTCGCATTCTGTTTCACTTTCCTGGTGCTGAACTTGGTCTTGAACTTATGAACACAATTAGCGTGAAAGGAAGCATAGCTCAGAGATTATGAAATCCAATTATCATACATCGTATATCCGCATGCAATAAGAGATGATTAGATCGCCAATGTCATGTGTATCCCAGTAGCGACAATGGTACATAGCGTGAAAATTATTTCACACAGTCAGCATTTAAAAAGCAGGAACTGTGATCCTCTCAGAACGTATTTTCACCAAATTTGCCAAAGTTTCTTCTGCTTTATGCAAGTTATAAAAGAAAATCAAATCATTTCATTACAGTAGTTCAATTTACAAAGCTTAGTGGTATTTAAATAGACCAGCAGAGAGCCAAGTGGTATTCAAAAGCGACCTCAATGTGTTAAAGAGAATGAAATGGGCAAAGCATGCAACACGAAAGGGAAATATAAGAAATGCCAACGTTTTACTCCGAAGACCTGAAGATAAGAGAACTCCGGAATCTTAGACGTACATAGAAGACATGACCTTAACAAAATAAAGAAATTGTGAGAACATAGAATGATTTTATCAAGTAATGAAAGTATGGGTTCAATAGACAATTGGAGGACATTATGTCTAGGTGAATGACAGTCAGCTTCTCTGAAAGATAGTTAAGCTGCACATAACTGCCCACGTATCTTATAAATGTAATAACATGCACCTTCTAGTATGATATTTGAAGTTTCGTAATATGTCCTCCATCCAAATTTTTATTTTTCGAGATGGCTGTATTCTGGGTTCTAGGGCCACTTAGACTGTTTGAAGTTAACCAGTGTTTCAGAGGTCCTTGCTGCCTCCATCATCAGGGTGCATGAGGCAGCAATTACCTCTGAAACGTCGGTTAACTTCTAATACAAGTCTACACTGCTCTACAGCCCAGAAGACAGCAATCTTCGTGTTCGCCGCCGTGAGAACATCAAGTTTTACTTTTTCTTTCCTAACCGTATTTTTATTGTTACTCATGGTTAGGAATTGTGAATTTTAGCTTCCGCTACGTAAAATCGGACAAACGTGGGTATACCGATGAAACATGCTTGTAACAGCTTGAAATTTTCATTTTAAACCAGATTTTCTTTCTGTAGGGGGAGAAAAATGTCCAGTGTCAAAGCTATTTCCGATATAACATTTTGGACTAGCCTTAGTTTTGAACATAACCGACGCCTTCCCACACCGAGTTGCTGTTGTATCGATATTTTTACCATACATGTCTAGTTACTGTGACACAACGTGTAAGTGACATGCGACTTGGCATGTGTGACACGTGTGGCTGCGCTGTCACTGTGCAACAAGGGAAATGGGCTGTCAGAATCTAAAATAACGTGACGAGATACATTAAATAAAAAAGAGCACATACAAACTAAGCCTGCAACTTGTGGAATCCCTGTGAGGTCTGACGCTGAGGTGTATTAATGGACAAGTAAGGGGAATGTAGCACAGTTATCACCACAACTACGTCAGTGAAAAGTTGAATAGCAAACCACACTTTTTCTCTCGTTTTAAAACCTGGTCTATTGTCAGTGACTTATTGCTGACAGTATTATTTAGCTTTAAGACTCGAAAATTTGTGGTCAATGTCCACTTGATTTTTTATCAGCCTTATTTCTCGTTTCTAATGTTCATCATAAAACATTACAGGTCATATGGCGCAAACTGGAGAGTAAAGCCTACTTCACATTAGATCGAAATTGGCGAAACAAAATTTGAATTTGTGTCACATCTCAAAAATAATTACTGATTATCTAGTACTAGTAATACAGTTATGTGAACTTAAAAGGTAAAATCTAGCAGTCCACTGCAAATTACATAGAAGCTCATAATAATTCTGCTTTAAAGGCATCCTTTATTTCCAATGGAAAATAAAATAGTTACATTCTATTATAAGCACTTTATCCATTGTTATAAATAATGACATTGGAAATGACGTGTGATCTTCGGTGCAATGACACCAGGATTCAAACATAGAGAATACAACTGTGACGTGTACAGTTAGATGGTTTAGTGAAAGCTATTCATGATCTGTACAAATAAACGCGAAAAGTGTGTCGTTTCGACGAGAGGATTTTTTCAAATTTTATTACCGTTATGCATAATCTGTCCTATTAGGTAGGTGATAGCATGAGATAAAATAAACGAACGCCATGTTTGTATTGATGACGACATCAATTGGCCGCAATTGCAAAAGAATATCCTGGAACTTTCGTGCTGTTATTAGGTCTTCAATTCAACAAACAAAAGTTTTATGAAACACAGAATTTTTGGGCACGTTAGTATTCATTGCTATGGTCAGTTTCTCATGCTTTCTTGCATTTTCTGCATTAAAACTGTAAAGTAAACACTTTTGCGATTATCCATGTTTTTACTTCAGAATTTAATTAAATTTGAATTATTACACTAAGAACATTTTAATTTGCGTCACACGTGAAATATCACGATACTACGTTGCATTGTGTTTACGGTGCATCTCCCTCAAAATTTGCAGTAAGATTCTAATCGGAATAGCCCGTGGTTTGCATTCTGATAATTGTATTGTTATTTTGAAGAAGGGGAAACCTGATCTATGCTTGCATCTTGGTTAATCATTAAAATTTTCTTACGGGGAAGTAGAGGCCCTGCAGCTGGAAAGTTTAGAATTTTGGGTTCATAAAATTTGTGGTTTCTGGAGAAAGTGGGATTTGTAGAACGAATTACAACTCTTATTAAATTTTGCCCTATGCGAAGTTAGGGGAGTCATCAGCCGGCTTTATGTCGTGGATTGTGTCACTTCTAGACCACGTCCGGATATTTAGTACTTGAATAATAATGTATATGAAGTTAATAAGTGACGATTCTCGCTGCTATCGAGAATCATCTCGGTATGAACCTCGATAATGTGTTTCAGCACATCGCCATTATCTGAATTAAATTATTCGTATGTGTTCGTTCACCTGGATTTCCTTATATGACCACATATCCTTTGCTTCACTATGAGTTCAGGGATGTGATGAGGACTGAGTGATTAAGCTTCAATCTATGTAATCTTACTGATGATACTTGTTTTAAAATTACGAACATTTGCTGGCCTCTAATTTGTTTAAAGTTTTATTTCAATAGAAAGACGCACATAATCACACTTGTCACTGTCTGTGCCATTATTCTTCACTTTTATTCAGAGAAATTGGTTAAATGTAATTATATACTGCAGCGTGAAATAATAAGAGAAGTACAAAGTCTTTATTTGGAAAGTTATTCAGGAACAAATTGGCATTTGTTTCAATCCGAAACTCATTGCCTTGTAGTAACTTACGTAACTCACAAGTATTACAGATTATTAGTTTGTCAAGAACTTCACTGTAATGGTTTAGTTTGTTTATTTCTTTAAGATGTAAGAGACTTAACCAACGCAGAGACCCGGATTCGCGGCCGTGTCTGTCCATGTGGGATTTGTGGTAGAGAAAGTGGCACCGGGGTAGGTGTTTGTCCGAGTCCTTTAGTTTTCCTTATCAGTGTATTTCCACTACTGCTCCATATTTACTCATATGTAATCTGGGGGATGAACAAAGGACCCGTTAGAGGCCTCGTTCCACAAAAGCACAGTCTCTCTCACTGTCGAACCAATAAAGTTAACAAGCTAGAAAAGTATTTTCCGTACCGTAATACAAACAGTGTCCTCATGCGTTGAATGCAGCGTGCATTTAGACGCATTAAATCCGATTGCTTGACAGTTTACATTTTGGCCACTTAATCGCAGCACGTCATTGTCTACCTCACGATTTTCCTCATCCGTCAATTTGTTATAACCGCTCGTAGGATATTCAAAAGTATGATTATGAGGTTATGCAGAACAGCACAACATCCGCATCAAATTTTATCCAAATTCGTCCAGTGTTTTTCTAAGTTGAATCGATTGGACAGACAATCAAACACAATCAGCCCTTAATGAGTTCTTGCTATGCACTTCGCGCAAAGAACTAATAATAACATGGATTTTCTACTTTAAGATTCTACAGTACTCTGAGTATTTGTAGTCACTTCACAACTTGAACTAGGAACTGGTAAATGCTTATCATTCTTCGAGTGGAAAGGAGACGTTCTCAGTACCTGGAATGGTGTGATCTGTGAACTAGAGTAATAGAACAAATGTAGCTGTGGGTAAAGAATGTTTAAACAGTTTCAAAAAAAAATACTTGTAATTATTTACAGGTGTTGGAAATTATGTCCTGTAACTTATAAGGACTTATATTTCAAGAGTAAAGAATTGTCACAAATCCGTGATACTAAAGCAAACAGAAATTACCGTATTGTTATGGACTTGCAAATACGGATCCACTATTCTGAGATTTTTTGAACATTGTGTATTTGCTGGAGCGAAAATATTAAACAAACACGACAGTCGAGCTAGGGATTAAATTCACTTATGCACATAATGGTTTGATAGGATCGCGTAAGTTTCAAATTCAGAACATTCTTATTTCGGTATGCTAATACGAGGACGCTTTATTGATGAAGCGCACAGAAATGCAAAGATAGGGAAGGAAGCGTCATTTCCATATAAGCGAGGAAAGGAGAAAAATAGAGTTTGAGATAGTAAAAAAAAAAAAAGACAGAAAAATCCAATTTGAGAATCGCATTCTGTGCATGGACCGGCTTGTGACAGGTGTCGCTGTAAAGATTTGTTGTTCGTAATTAGAAAACTGAATGTTGTCTGCTTCACAGTCACACACACACATTTTTCAACCACTACATCCAGTCTCTTCAACCTCTTACCCTCCTCTAGTTTGCATTCCTTCTCATTCCTCCAGACGGCAGTCAAGGGTAAGAGAAATTGCGATGGAACTAATGGGGGGAGGGAGAAAGAAAGGTTACTTACAACAATCCCTGTTTATCACAGGGAACAGACGGGCAGCTGCCCCGAATTTTTAGTCCGACTGCGACATGTGTGTGAGACGAACAAACGTCCTTCTGCAAGCTCTTTATTCTTCTAATGATAGTTTCTCGACGGCGAATCGATTATGAATGAGTTATTGAGGAGGATATGGAAGGTCATGGTCCATTTTAAAGCATTTGCATGGATATACTGAGAAACCTGAGTAAGGCTAATCGATATCTGTGCCCAGATTCGAGTCCTGAACCCCATGAATAGAAAGCAGGAGTGCTAACCACTGTACTGCAACATTCGGTTAAAATCGTTTGGCTTACTGCAATTAGACAATAATGATGGTAGTGGTGAGACTGTGTTTTTTCTGTCGAAACTGGACTCTAATGGACACTTTCTCCAAGGCACAGATTATACATGAATAAATATGGAGCAGCGGTTGAACGATATTGACGGGCGAAAAGCGAAGTTTTCGGAGCTAAACCTGTCCCATAGCCACTTTTTCCACCACACCACAGCAAATAGTTTAAGACGCAGACATACAAAAATAATTTTGATAACGATTTTCTGGTAGATGTTTTTAGTGAGAGAAAAGTAAGCTTACCCTTTAAAACATCCCATCCACAAGGCCAACAATGTAATTACTTCCCTCATTATTCTATTCGCAGAGTCGGAGCACCGACGAGTAATTACTCTGAAAGCTGTGAGATGTGAGGCGCTGCAGAAATTAATGATCTGAGCAGTTGAAGACAGGGCTACTGTACACTTAGTTATCTTATGTGTCACAGGGCATGACCCGCCCTGTCGACTGGAGCCAGCGCGCACCCCCCCCAAAGCAACGTGTGCGAATAATCCCTGCAGATCAGTGTGGATACTGCTCATCCAACAGCAGCACTTGCTCGTAACAAATTCACAGAGGATTTTAGGGATTTCGTACTAAATTATGGTCTTTCTCATCCCTCCACCTCTTCACTTCCTCTTATTCTCCACGAAGGAATAAAATAATTTAAAAGACCCATTTTGTATCAGTGTATAAATATATGTTTAAAATAACATAATTATCTACTCAAAAAACTACGAAAATAGATAACCCTTAAAGGCATATTAAATAAAATGGACAAAATTTGTATTAAATGAAAGCCAGTTTGGTGTCTATCTATTTGCCCTTCCGTAGAAGATATTTAAATGACCGCGGACCTGAGGGGGGGGGGGCACTGTAAAATTAGGAAAGTTGGCTAAAATGGATGGCACGCTTACAGTTTTAACCAGGCTTGGGGAGTTTTTAGCTTCCCTGAAAGCGTGTACAACAGTATACCAGTTAATTTTATTAAACTTTGACTTTTAGAACATAAATCAATTTCATCTTTTCTCACTAACAGTATTCACGGTATGCGGATTACATTAAATTTTACAGTCTCAATTTGTCACTAAATTTTGTAACCTCGCGTTTCTGGGTTCGAGTCCCGGCGAGATGCCAATATGTGGAAGCAGAATATAATTTAATACGGGACTCTTTGTTAAAGATTAAAGCAGGAAGTGTGGCGCCAGGGTTCCGGCCGCAATCTTTGAAGGGCCACCTGCAAGCTGTAAAGTAATTTAAAACAAGTACCTTGTCGCTCTGTACAATTATTGTCATAATAGAGGCGAGAGCTATTTGATGTGATGCAAATGTTCTGAAAGGTCCGACGTCCACGTGGAGTAGGGCTGATAATATCAATGAAACCATTTGTTCGTTGTTTGAAAAAAATAACCTTGAAAATTAAGGATAGGAAATACCGGCAACTCTGGGAATACCGAGGGCGCTCTAGTCTTGGATTCCGGCAAAGAGACACAAAAATTGTTCTTGCATTTTGATTAGGCAAAGTGTCCGTTAATTACCAAAATAAAATGCTGTGTTAACTGTCTAATGAAGAATTGCATTTCTACAATGCGACGTGGGACATCGTACCTGAAGCCACTATCCAAACCTCGCTGGCGTTCAGCAATATTCCCTGACGAACAAGTCCACGTTCACCTGAGCTAAGTTCTTTAATTAACCCCATAAAACTCAGCCTCAAAAATCAACGAAGGCGCGGAAGGGTCAGGGCGCGAGCCCGCCTGGAGCCGCCGCCGGTGCAGATCTTGGTGGCGACTCCTATTGTTGGAGAAAAGGACGGTTGCAACTTATATAGTGCGTTACGTACTACTGACCGGAACACTAGAAAATTGTTCGATGTTAGATAAATAAACTTGATGTTTCAATTCTATGGCCTATAAGACAAGTACTATAATCTGCTAGGTGTTATAAAAGTATGCGTTGTTTCCAAACACAAATCTCATAATGATAACTAAAAAGTTTGAAATTAAAATTTATGAATAATCTGTATCTTATGCTTTATTAACTAGATAAAATTTATTATATATACAACTCATTTCTATGTTTATATTTTAATATAAAACAATTCATTATTATGACCCCACGAATAGTTCAAGAGTCAAAGATGGTGTAATTTAGAACCTCAAACGTGGCCTACAAGCTTCAGTTTTGTGCGCCATGCTATGTAACCAGAATCAAATTTGTGCTTTCTTGACAATTCTTGCCGCGTCATGCGGCATGATACCCAGACGACCTCCATGTGACATTTGTCGTGTTCAGTGATTTGTCATTTAATATCTTGAATAACTCTTCCCGTAATAAGGTACATTTTTTTTAAATTGGGACAAGAAGGCTGCAATTTAGAGCGGGTCCTCATTCTCAGCTCTCGCTGTATCATTAACGGTCTGTGAAATATCGCGGAAACCACTATAGTTTTTATTGTTCTCCTGTGACAGATGCCGGAGACAAATCCTTTGCGATCTTACTTAGAGGTATTAAGCAATTTAACATTCGATGCCTCCATATATTTAGTAGTCAAGGGCAAAATTAATTTCGAAATTTTAATTGCGGAATCCAAAATACGTCCAATAGGAAGATTTCCGTCTTCTGGGTTGTTCCGCTGTGTAGTCTGGTCGATGTTAACCAACGTTTCAGAGGTCATACTGCCTCCGTCATCAGAGTATGAAGATTTCTGTCATCTGGGTTGTTGCGCTGTGTAGTCTGGTCGATGTTACCAACGTTTCAGAGGTCATACTGCCTCCGTCATCAGGGCGATGAGTATGAAGATTTCCGTCTTCTGGGTTGTTGCACTGTGTAGTCTGGTCGATGTTTACCAACGTTTCAGAGGTCATACTGCCTTCGTCATCAGGGCGATGAATATTATTAAATTTATTTGTACTAAATGATTGGAATGTGTGTTTCAGTGGCTGAAACTCTCGATGACTGTCTTTATATTTCAGGTATAGTATACTACGTCCTTTTCAGTTGCCACAATTAGGGGGTAGTAGCTTTTTAAGTTGGCAATGGTTAATAAGTAGCAATTCCTAACAGTAAATGTACAAAATACATTTAGAGAAGAACCTGCAAAGTTGCTTTCGTTGTGTTCAGAAGAATCTGTTGGAGAAATTTTTCGAGGTTTGTTTAAACTTGGTTTGAACTAATTTTATTCTATTTTAATGTTTCTCTTAACCTAAACCCGTCAGAATTATGTGACTTTTCTGTAAACCATGTGAAATATCTGCTATTAGTGTGCAGATTTCTTATTTTATATATTTATATGTCGCACTTTGCGACTGAGCAAGAAGTTTAGAAAATGAAATTGTCTCGTTTATTTCAATGGACTGCTGATATTTTCCATGGATAGACTGCCCCTCATAGTTATTAGTTTTATTTATTTCGTATTTTTCAGCTGTGGTTTAATCAACGTGGTTTAATGTTACTTTGAATTTGTCGACAAAGATTTGTCAAATTTAAAGGAAACTTGAGAGAAATAATACCAATAAAGTTACCTCTGCTCCTGATAACAGTTTTTATAATTATTACAAACATATTACGGCTTTTAAAAATAATTACTGGTTTCAAAGGAAATTAAATTACTGTGCTGATAATTCGAAGAGTTAAGGTATTTTTGAGTATATTATTTATAATTATGTTTCATATTGTGATTCTCTTACATTCAAGCCTTTACAACAATGTCATTTATGATACAAAATATGTTTACATACATTCTAAAAATTTTGCAATATTATGTAAAAATTATTCACGTTGTTCAAATCAAAGCTTAATGTTAATTGTATTATCTTTTACAATACCTAAAGATGTAAAATATGGATCTTTGGAGAAAGAAACTAAGGAACGGGCTCTGGATGCTCTAAGGAATGGGTACATGGTCCTAAATGCGGTTGTACGAACATATTTGATCTCCAAAGCCACACTAAAGAGACGCTTCGGTGGCAGGAAACCTCAAGGGCGACCTTAGAGATATTTCGCACAGAAAGGTAAACACCAGATGGATTCTGTTTCTTGTGGAGAAAGAGGAACTCTGACAACCACGACGTGTTTTGGAAGTACGTCTGGCAATTTCCCACCAAACGCGCAAAGGGTAAGGACGAAATCAAATATGGCGCACTTCCTGAGATTTACAATAAGTTCTCATGCAAGGTCATATAACGTAATCTGTTGAAAGGCATCGTTAAATAAAACCGAAATTAATTATCCGATGTGCTACTCGCAGCGCTGTGTACAATGAGAGAATGTTATGTGACGCGATTCAAGGTATAAAGTTGTTCACATTTTCTATATCGGCCTTGCTTAGCTGTTGTCAAGCACATACACGTGAGTATGTTCAGTCAATTCTTCAGCAGTGCGTCAACTGCGAGTGAAACAGAGATTTAATTTTTTTATAATTCAAACTGTTTTCAATATTTCATTAGCTAGCAGGCATAGTTATTCAGAATGAAAGCACTGTCATTCGACGGAACAATTAAAAATACAATGTATCCGTTGAGGTTAGTTGACTCCAATGACTGACAAATTTCTAACCGGAAACGTTCTCTCTAACTTGCTTCCTTGTCTGACAGTTGGTACTCCTGTGCGGTCAGTATTTGGTCGCTATAATTGATGACTGTCATTTAAATGATCTAAATTTCTGTCACTGTTATTTTCTTTTTGTTGGGGACTTTGCAAGTAAGTTTTTCTTTTGCCTTAGTTTGCTTTAGGGTGCAAAGGAAGTGAGGAGGGGCGGGCGGTCCTGGTTATTCATTGTCACCTGCACGTGGTAGTCATTTTTCTCTCCAGCTGGCTTTACGTTTATGTGAATGGCCTCCACATCTATCACAGGGCCGTGTCACAATATTAAAAAGCCTATACATAGCCACTATTTATTAGATTCTCTGTCTCCCTTTTCTGACACACAGCTGTGCTTACTCTCCTCCTCGTCCTTTTTATCTCTTCCTCTATCATCCATTTAGCTACATTTTTCCTACTCATACCCATTTTCTCTCCCTATTACGTCCTCTCGCCGTCTCTTTCTAACCATTTTATCAAGCACCTTTCTGCCACCTTACATCCTGGTACTGCAGAATCTACAGGGAGTTTATTTTATGTCGTATTTAGCATTAGAGTTCGTTCAACGCAGTTCCCCGAAGCTAACTTTGCCTTTCGCCTGCGTCACTAGCTTGAGGGTAGAAGGAAAACAAACCAAACACATTCCCGACAGAGGAACTGTGACAGCAGATCCCCTGGCCTTTTAATAATAAAGGACGTGGAAACCACGGATTATTCTCGACTACTGTAGATTGTCCTCCAGGCGACTGAGCATATTTTCAATTGGAATGGTTGTTTTCAATTATGTTGCTTGAAGCAGGACCTAAATTGTCGGAATTTCGTTTTCTCAGGGCGGCAAGCTTGGAGATGGCTGCCTTTTAGGTTGTTGTGCCGCGTAGTCTGGTAGAAGTCCGCCAAAGTTTCAAACGTGCTTCTACCGGATGATGGAGGCAGCAAGAACATCTAAAAGATCAGAAAACTACCACACTAGCGCATCTCAAAAGGCTGCTGTCTTCAGGGTTTAAATTGTGATGGAGTCCATCGAATTGAACGCAATTTTGTGCCTCGATTAATAGTACGTGTAATGAATTGTTTAGCGAGATCATTTTCGGTAGTCGATGAAGCCTTCATATCTATAGTGAAATAGTAGAAAGGGCGCACAAGATTTGGTTTTTTGTAAGCAAGTGTTAAAGTTACTCGCCGTGATTGCGGTTTCTTTCTGAACTGGAAACATCGGACTTTGCAGTTGTAAGTACCACTCTTTATGTGTTGTGTCCCAGGAGTCTCATAATTTTCGATGGATTCAGCGGTGAACTTGTTTTCATAGGCCTGTTATCCAAAAATAAGCGCAATGCGTCTCATTAAGTTAAATCTACCCTATCTTTACCCTATTCGTTTAAGCGATATTGACCTCTAACGCCCAAAATGCCAAATTGGTCCAACAGAATGCACCACTTTATCAATTTTAAAAATTTCAGAGGATAATGAATGAAATACCTGACAATTTTGTCAGTTAGATTATATTTTTGTTTGTCTGAAAGACTTCCAAACACCTCACAAAATTAACTAAATAATATAGGTCTAGCCAGAATTCCGGCCTTTATCTGCTGTGCTGTGTATCACATTATCAATTCTCTGTGTGATATGTGAATTTGGAATGGATAATCTCCTATTCTGAGGTAATATTTTAACATTTGACTGGAAGGACGGAGTAAAACAATTAGGAACATTTTCTTCTAAGCATATGGTTTCATGAATACAACGCTCTTGATTTCCGCAAGGCACTTTAAACCACGGACCCTTATTCCTTCATTGTTTCTGATTCTACTTTCGTATTTTCCTGGCATCTCCCAGCCCATCCTACGAGCCGTTGAATTGATAATCCATCAATCATAAACATCCCAATTTGCTTTCATTTTAACCCTAGGATATGTATTCAGAATTCATACTTATCTTAGGACTTTTCATCTTCCCCGCGCTTATGTTTTAGTCAATCGAAGCTATTCCGATTTCCGAAGAACAAATTAAGCAGAAGCTGCTGTGTGCCAGGTTCCTTTTGTTTTCTTTTATTTCCATCAATCTTCATTACAGAGATGGTAACTAAAACTCTTAGTGGAGGATGCCTTAACTAGATGAAGAGAGCAGTTGATCCAATTAAAAAGAAGAAGAAGAAGAAGTTAAATTTAAATCATCTTCAGAGCTTAGTAAAATTGGCCTGTTCTAATCACACTTTGTGTGAAGTGATCTTTGCATCTCGTTGGAGGTCGTCCTCTATGCCTTCTTCATTGATGTTCATAGTCTACTGTCTTCCGTGGAATCCGCTCTGCTGTCATTCATGTCTTCAATTGCCACCTTCTTTGTTGGTATTCATTTATTTTCTGTTAAGTTAAATGTGATGACCAAATGTGGACAACAGCACAGCCTATAAGAAATTTAAGTTACACGCAGTGGTGAAGGTGTTGATTGTAGTCTTCTGGGTTGTGATGTCTGGTGGTAGTGTAACTTCTTAATAACGTTTCGGAGGAACGTTGTTATGTAGCCCCTGTCTTCAGGAAAATGTTGAATTATAGCAGATGAAACAATTAGCCGCTTGGGCTGACTCACACGTACGCCTATATACGCTTTTGGCAGGATTAGCTGGCTTATTGTAAATTTATCAGTATCAAGTCAACTCACAGTACCGAAAGTTACTTCAACTCTTCTTTTTTCTACTTAAGATCCTGAATTTCACGGGACATGGTTTGTCTCGGAACTTTGAAGTACTACTGAAACACCCACATATGCAGCTTTTAATCACCTTACCTGTTGTGTACGTATTGTGAGAATAGGAACGTTGTAAGAGATCAACAAGGGACTTACCAGTTGTAGGTAGCTGTCTTATTGCTGTGTAAGATTTGAGGTTTTCACAGCGGTGAGTATGAAGATTTCTGTCTTCTGGGTTGTTGCGCTGTGTAGTTATATATAATATATTCATCGCCCTGATGACGGAGGCAGTATGACCTCTGAAACGTTGGTTAACATCAACCAGACTACACAGTTCAACAAACCAGAAGACAGAAATCTTCTGTCTTATTGCTATTTACATTTGTAGCCAAAGATTTACGTATTACTATTGGGGGTAACAAGTTTTATGTTTGATTTTTTTGAAGGGGAATTATATCTATCTGGATTGCATAGTTCTAAGAGATCCCAAAAAACTCTGTTAATTCGAGTTTACTGTAAATAGCCTCTACGTATCGGAAAATAGTTCATTACATATATTATTGCAAACAACTAATATATAAGATTATATGTTTCTGAAAATTCTGTTTCAGTTTCATATTTTGTATCAAATTGTTACCCGATTGGGCTTTAACTTATCATGTCTTCATGCGTAATTGTTGTCATCAAGGATATCAAGACAGGTTAATTGTGATATCCCCAGTACTGTAGAGAAACGTTTGGGTAGTCAAATTTAGTTTGCAATGCATTATTACTTTAGAATTTCCATAAGTTAAATGAAGCACGTTGTATGAGAGTGGAGAATTTACATTTCCAAAGATACCTTTCTTAATGTAGGTGTAAGAACAGTGGTACTCCCTCACACACCCAGTAAGAACGTCGACACGCCCTGCAGTTGACGTTTCTTCAGTATTGGAGAGCAGACGTTCACCCTTCCAGGCTTTCTATTCACATTGCATGTGACAGGAATAGTATAAAGCCTATAGGTTATTTTAATAGGATGGTAAGAACACTGCTGAGAAAATACGGGGGCATGTATCAGCTTTTATGAAGACAGGACTGTAGTTTATGGATCTTCATAAGAGTAGGCAATAGCTAGACGTTCAGCGTGTTACGTGGCTGTTATTCTGAAAGTGGAAACTCGATGGTGTTCTCTTTTAGAGCCTGCCCGTATCATGCCCTCAGGTGGTGAGACTTTCTACTGACTTTGACATCGAAAGAGCGGTTGGTCTGTGGGAGTTTCTTACGACGGAACTCTGCATTATCTAAACATCGCATCTGCCTTTGTGGGGTTATTATTATTATTACCCCTGTCCATATAAATATTTTAAGTCCTCTTTATCAGATCTGTATACGAGTTTACTGTATTGCTGAAATATTGTTTCCACAAGGAGTACAGTTGTCTTTCTATGGCTATTCTCAGAGGTCCGTTTTAGTATAAATTGAATTTATTGCCTTGTCCCTGCCTGTCTTATGGAAGATACCATTTACAATAATGTAAATCAACCCAAATGAGATAAATGTTTTATGCTGTGGAGCAGGACAATTTTAATGTCATTCGTCCTCTTAAATTTTTTATCATTAGCAAGTAACGAAAATTATTAATATGACTTAGGTTACACCAGTTGAAACGAGACCGTACGACTCAAAGGAATCCACAAGAATAGATTTAATATAGTAAATGTTATTAAATAAACTATCAAGTATGCTTCGTATCTGATTAATTTCAACATGTCGGTCAAACGCGTCTTTCAGAATTCCTTCAAAAGAAGGTTAGTGTCTTGTTTCGAAATGTTTGTAAGTCTTCGATATTGGATGACATACTGTTATATTACGTACAAAAGTTATTTAAAAATTATCAGAATATAACTGTATAAATTGGAGATTTATTTTCCATACATATTCTGACCTAACAGTGCCATCGTCAGAGGCATGTACGTTATTACTACAAAAAGTGTTACTTAGATTAAGTAATGGTGTTATTATGGTAAACTATAGCTTATAACATTAAACAATTGTCAGTGTTCAGAATCGTATAGTTTAAAAAACTTTATATGTAACACAGATGAATTTGTGGTATGAATTACCACTTTATTTTTTTATACAGTTAAAGGAAAAAATAATCAGCATGTAATTATACACTTAGAAGTGGCTAAAATGTCGATGTAACCACGTAATTTACAGAAAACAGGAGAAAGGATCGCATACCCATTGGAGAGGAGGTTGAGTGGATCCAAAACTCGTCTAGACGTTGTGGCGAATAGAAAAATCCTAACCGGCCGTCCATCCCGGACCCTGGTCACTATGCTTACCGAACTATACCGGTGACTTAGATCACACATTTATAAAACAATTTTGATATTAAGTTTCTTGAAAATTAATCTTGTGGACTAATGTCTGTGCAATTATCTGAGACTACTAGTACTTTCTGCCAGGTAGAATCCTAATGTAGTGATGTCAGCGACAGTCCAACCCAGGATAAGGTACAGTGGTTGGAAGTTGTGGTGATGAAACTTTCTATTCCGTAGTAGCACGAATTCCAATGAGTACGCACCAACTGCCCACGAAATTTGTCGAAGCTAATATTCTCTTCATAGGAGTATTGATAGCTCAGTCAGTAAGTCAGGTTCTCATGGCAGCGAGTATGAAGACTACACGGGACAAGAACACGGAATACGATAATTCTCAATATACATGACTAAGCTACATGTTAGACCGAGTTTCGATTACCGGTATTTGTAGGCAATTTTTCTTCACCACGCCGTGCAGTGTGACTCTGAGACTCACCCAGCCTCTGCCCCAGTGGGTACAAATTTATTTCCAGGGACTGAAGAAGAAGGTGTGGCAGTGAAGTTGACGTCTCACCTCCATCTAGATCTAAGGTTAATTCTTCGATTTTATATGCTGTTGCATATACGTTTTCAAGATGTGACGCTTAAATAAATAAAATTTACCTTTCATGAATTAATAGATGTGTTAGTAAGTTAAAGTGATAAAACGAAACAATAAGTAGGCCTATTTATGTACTTAAAGCTTCAAGACCTCGATATCGTACTAAACATTTTATGCTTATCAGCTAGATTATCTTGTAATTTCTGTTATGAAGCATCTGAGGATCCCACATTCCTGTACTTGTGTTATACATCGGCAGACATGGTCTGAAGACTGTGCGTCTCATTCTACGGCTGACAAGTGAGTTTCTTCATTCCATTGTTTTGATCAGAGGAATTTGGTTTCTTTACAAGTAGTCACAAACAGCAACGGACAGATTTGCGACAAAGCTTCGAGTTTTCTTGTGTCTTTCCCTTGAAACTCGAGGTTCAGACTTCTCGAACTAGTCCGACGTAGAGTTATGTGTAGCAGGCAATGTAACAGGCTTAAGCAACATTCGTGAAATGAATATCACTTCAGCTTGTATTCGAGTAATCTGTAATAAAATAAATGTACTAACACAGAATTGAAAGCACAGCAAACGCCAGTTCGGGCGGAAGAACGCACCAGCGCTATTGACAGCTATTCTTTTGGACTTCTAAAGTGGAAACTTAGAGTCGCATGCTAGTAGCGGTCAGAGTACATTGACCAGTAGGGGAAAAGGATATGAGGTCTTGAAATGGATTCTTGTGGCTCAAGACAGGAGGCAGTAACAGAAATTTTGTGGATCATCGTAAGGAGGTTCTGGTTCCATAAACGCAGGAACTTCCTTAACCAAATGGCCCATTTTAAGTTTGTCAAGAAGGACTGTGTTCCATGGAGCTTGCCATGAAAACTGTAAAATGTTTGAAATGTGTGTTAATTATAGAAAACCAGAGCAATGTCAGGATTAATTTTATTCAGTTTAGACACCGTTACCTCGCGATTAATGATCCTTCTGCAACAACAATTTAAAGGTCTTTCAAAGTCTAAACTAACACAAAAAACCCACAATGACCTATATCGAGTTCACCAAATTTATTATAGCCACACAGAATACGTAGGAAAATTAATTTTAAACGAGTTGTTTGTTATGCCAGAAAAACATTCAAAGCTCATAGATGGAAAATTAACCAATATAAGCTTCAACTTTGGTTTGAAGACAAGAATGAATGCGATAAAACGGTTTTGTCAGTTGTTTCGTATGAATATGAACTGTGTCTTCTTGATGTGGGTTAAGAATGTAGTTCATGGGTTCAAGTGGGCTTAACACTCTGACAACGAAGCTCGTTTAAATATTAAGCAGGTATTCAGACCGTACTCCAAATTAAACACGAGTTTTTACCATTAAAATATAAACTGCTTAATTCTGCTTAAGGAAATAATAGCTGTTTACGCTGATAATCATAAAAACACATAAATACAAAATACAGAGCTACTGATTGTTCAACCAGGTGGTACATATCATTGCTAATCACTTTAAAGTTCTAAGTTCATTTAAAAACAAAGTGCTCCAACCTAAGCAGGAAGAAAGTGGTCAGTTTAGAACATTAAATGAAGAGTACCTGATCTCCCTAATGGTGGAGAAATTCTGCCCCTCTGAAATGTCAGTATAAGCCTACCAGATTACATACCGGAACTTCCTGAAGACGCCTACTGATCCTGGAATTGCTTTCTGGATATTCAGAACCATAATTTTAAACGTATTAGAAGAGCAGAAAGCGTTGATGCCATACGTCAATGTGGTCGAGCTGCCGCGAATCTTTAAAATCACGAAACGCCAAACATCACTTACTGGATTCAGCCCTTAAGACCTTCTGAAAAGGGAGCAGATGACGCGTCTCTGACGTGTGGTCCGCTTGGTACTCTTTGTCTGTAATATCCGTTAATACTAATTTAACATCTTGAAGTGGAGAAGTTCACATTTGAAGGTGATTTCTTCTTTCTTCACTCAACTCAGACACCAACTGTCAGATGTGGCTGCTCATTGCAATAAAGTGTCTGGTGGGTTGTAAAAATATTGTGTGCGTGGTAAGACGCAGTGACCTGCATGCTGGTAACTTCAGTAGGGCAGGTGTTAGCTGCTGCATCTTCAAACTGCACACGTAGTTGCAGTTTGTATTCAAGACTCATTGTTTGTTTAATTCATGACACTATCCGGACTTCAGGCTCGCATTAAACGTGCTGAGTTTTCATTCTCACAGCAGCATATGGTGTACATTTCCAATGAATTGCTGTTTATACCAGCACAAAAACAAACAATAATGTGTTCAGATATTTTGCACAAACTTTCCTTTCAACTTTCCTACTTAATACACAGAGGGGCATTTAACCTTTTTTCCTTACAAGGAAATAAATTTATAACATTGTCGTAGCTTTGTGATAGGTTCTCCTGATAACAGAAGGCTTCATGATTTAAACAATGCCAGTAAAACAATAGAAATCGACTTAAAATATTTATAGAAGTCGATACCGGTGGCCGAGCTACTCAAAGACTCGCACGCCTTGTTCGGAATGTAAACTGAAAGTCGCGTGTGCGATTCCCGCCCATATATTAGCACAGAGTATAAGTTCACGGCTTGTACATGGCAATGTCGACTGAGTCAGTTTGCAACAAAACACCACTTGGTCCTAGGAAGTGGTTTTCAGGCGAAGTAGTGAGATTCGACAAAATATTTATGATCAATTTAATCAGAGGTTTGAGTGGTCGCGCGGTCTTGAGTTCAAATCCAAAATCGAGGTATGGATGTGTACAGGTGCGTCTTGTGTTGTGCTATCCCATGTAGATGGAGGTCTTGCGACGGGCCGATACCCTCCACAATAAAATCCCACCGATAACGTAAAAGGTTCGAAAATCTTTCAGAAAGTCCCCCAGAAAAGGCCAAGGCTCAGTGTGTGCTCTGACACTTAAAACACACAGATCTGACGTTCTCACTGCGATGAAGATGCCTGTTATGGTCTTTTGAGCTTGACGTCATGTAGTCTTCTAGGTGGTAACCAAAATTCCTCCAAAATATTTCTTGCCACATACAAGACTACACAGAAGAAATTATTGAACTAAAGAATTGAACACAAATAAATTTAAGATGGTTGTCGACCTGAAAATGGAGGCAGCAAGCACTTCTAGAACGTCAGTAAACTTATACTAGACTACATGTCGCAATAACCCAGAAGACAACCATCGTCATACTCGCCACCTTGAGAACCTCAAATATTACATAATTTTATTCCGGTCGGTTGTATATTATCAGAACTGTAGGACTTACAGAATGAATCCGCGGGCTATGGAAGCTAGTGACGTGGCAATCCTAACCAATTCAGTACAGTGGATTAGCAGGGCGACCAATTCCTAGTCTCTCGTTTGCCAAAGAGACATGCTTGTCACAGAGCTGTCGAGCTGCGTCCGTTAGCATGCGTGGGAAGTTAAATAACACGTATGCAAGTGGATCTGCTAGTTACTATTGATTTGTAACAACTTGTCGACATTAACAGCAGCATTAAATTAGTTTTACTAACTCAAACCACTTTTTGCAATGACACTTCTACCTAAGAAGTGATGGCAGTTTGAAAATAATTGAAAGTTATGTTTAAAGTTTCAAACGACTTCCTGCATTACCAACTGATGTAATTTAAGGACGACTTTGTCAATTATTTTCTGAGTTAAGAGAAATGCGTACAAAACTTCAGCTTAGTTTCTTATATGGAAACTTGGCCTGTGACAACATTGCGTCTTCCACAACAGCTTTTGAATCAGTTCACCAGTAGCTAACGTGGTCTCTGATTTATGTGTGAAATATTCACATGTACGGAGATTCTTGAAATAAATTTGGAACAAGTGTTATGTTTTATTATACAGTCCTTCATTGAAGAAATTTACTGATATCAATATTTTGTTATTTCAACAACGCAAAGACATACTATCGAGATCAATAAATATCAGTTTCTGTGTTAACTACGTATAACTTTCTTGCGCTTAGTATGCATTGATATTATTAAATAAAACGAAAAAGTCACTCTGCTTACATCATTTATGTTAATTGAAAGTGCTATGTCATATTTATGGCAAACGTTTCGATATGAAACTTACTTGTAAGTTCCTGTATTGTAACATCCACACGCATATACGCCTATATGCATTATTTATGGAACGAAAACTCTGAAGTATTATAAAGGCAATAAGGCATTTAGGAACTAAAATGAATTGTGAAATTGTGAGGGTTGGTCTGTTTTAAAGTATAAAACAGACGATAGCCCATTTCAACTTAGTTCATAAGAAAGTTGAATGGATCTGTCAAATATTGAGCCCGGTTATTTTGTGATGAGACGGATTTAACTAACCGTAAGAGTGGTCATTTCAGTGTCTGGTAATTTTATCATTTTAAACTATAATTGTTACAAAACATAATTTCAAATTCGGTAATCGGACTTCATTAGTAAGTATGCCAGCTGGACGTGTTTATTATTTATGTATGCGCCAGTGTGCTTCACAAACTGTCATCTTGTTTGCAAACAATAACTAGGTCCTTGGGCTCTTGAAACAACGTTAATGTTTCGACAGACGAGGTCGGACGTATAACATATGTACGCACACACCTGGTTGTTCTTCTGTTTCGAGCTTGTCAGCCATGTTCGGTCGGAACGTCGCTCTTCCTGTTTCATGCTGTAAAATATTAATTTGAAGCTAGCCCTGAGTCGACACCTCTCCACGGTTAAACTTAATGAGAGTGATCCGGCTCACCAATCAAACTAGTCGCTCTCGCCCGTCTGATTTATGACCTGTAATTGCATGCACTCGCCACAACTCATGGTTTGGGGTAACCTATCATTCATAATTGTAGCTCAAGGGGAAACCAGAGAGAAGCGAGGTATGCTTTATGTATGAACTTGAGCATACTAGCAAAAAAAAAAAGCTGGCTTGAACTCGAATGGCTTTACTGATCAAAATGAAACCAAGACGAGTTTGCAGAGGTTGTCCACTTCTTTTGTTGGCGAAATTATAATAAATTGCTCTCCGGTGTGTTACATAGGTATATAATCGACGCCTATTTTAACCACTTTAAAAACGGTTGGCTAATATGTGTCTTCATACAATGATCGTAGCTTAATTTGTACGTGTATTCTGGCCTGAGTCGTCTCCAGATGCGAATATACAGTTTTTAAACTCTTTCAAATCAACATCGCCGTTAAAAATGTCGCCTTTCCAACACGACAAATCTTTTGTTTGTTAACACAATTCCTTTTCTCCTAATCTACAACTAGAACTTGTAATAATAATAATGAAGGGCAGTTATTAGTTACGATTCTAACTAACGAAATATTTTTTTTCTTTCAAACCCATGTGCAGCTGACAGTCACAATATCAATGGGGACGAAAGGACATTTGAGAAGATATTGTTCAATTGTTTTTGAATACGCTGGACAGTCAATGACTCCACCTACAGACGCAAGCAATACTAGTGTTAGAAGGCTCCAGTTATGCAGTCAAATCTCATGACCTGTTTCTTAGACGAGTTGTTGATTAACAGTTAACTGTAGAAGATAAATGTGGGGTATGTCATGTACTCTTTCATCCACTGATTCAAAATTATTGCTTTAGAATAAGAAGCAATGAATTCGGACCGCTATTCCTTGACCCAATTAAGTCGAATGGAATAACAGAGAGGACAGATTGTAAGAAAATGATGTAAAAAAATTATATTAATACTAACATTTCTAAGATAACTGTCTTTCAGCGTCTGGCTCCACTCACTCTTAGAATTCATCGGAATAAACAGCGCCACTGCCAAGCGCTGTGCCGTCATATGCGTACGCAGTGGCGAATTTGAATATTACATTACAAAACTGGGAAATATTTTTCTCACCCTTGCACCATATATAGGCAGCTAACATTTCGTTTACAGTCATTACTGAATAAAATCTTCAAACTTTCAAAATTTCGAGTACTGTTAAAGTGTTTGTTTACGTATACACGAATTAAGTGAGTAAGCTGGCTTAGCAGTTCAAAAAATGCCGTGAAAAATTACAGGTTTACTAGGCACTTGACTCAAGAAGATTGTAGGATTAATGGACTGTACTATGTAATTAGCTTACTTTAAATTTGTTATGCATTTGTAATTTTCTTGGACTGAAATTCCTACTGCTGACTGTCACATCCTTCCGCTCATGTATCTGGTTGAATGCACAGTTGTCAATACTTCTTATTATCAGATTCAGAAAATGGAAATCTGCTTTGCTTGATACATCCTTTCAATTATTCTCCGAGGATAAATTTTGACTCGATAGCGATATAACGACTACACTACAGTAAAATAAAATATTCCGTTAGGGCTATTTAAACGTATATTATAATTTTATTTTGTTCTTTTGGCAACTTTTAATTTTGATCTCACTTTATGGAACATATTCCTCATCAAAAACGTATATTCTTTCAGCTGGTAAAAAAACCCGCCTTTTGTGAAATCCGATGTTGTTTTGCCGTTCTTACAAGAGCCCATGAATCCTTAAACACCGTGTAACTTTTCGTAACATATATTTTTTATGTCGACTAGTTATGAGTCCTCCGCCCAGCACCCGAGCTGGAGGACCGCCCCCTTGTGTCTGCCTCTTAACAGCTCATTCAGTGTAGGCCTATTGGCAGATACCAACAATATAAGGAAGTCATCTTTTCCTTCCTCAAACGGAATAGATTCTGTGCCATCATGCATTAATTACCTATACTTTTACGGGAATTCACATCCAGGAAGAATGCTGGGAGTATTATGAATACCAGCATTTTTAGTTATTAGAACAATTCAAACCACATTTAAAATTAAATATATTAGATTACATTCATCAGTGAACCTCGTTTCGTTTTGAGGAGCTCATGTAGTAAATCGTACTGTAGGCGCCGAAGGCCTACGTCAGAGAGTTTCCTGCAGGGTTTCGCCGACCTGTCTGCCTCCCCAACCCCACAGTGGTAATTACCATCCTGCCACTCTTCAACACACGTTAAAAATTATCGATTATTCCATTAAACACTTAGAGCTCATTTATCAAAGTCAAACACCTTATTTCTTATAATAATATAAAACCCACCCTGAATTTCCTTTTCCATCATTTCAACGAGTGATCAGAAATGTTATATTCAAATTTATCATTAATTTGTTTCATGAAGTGAAGAAATGTTATTTTATTTTGACTGGCAGTCGATTTTTAAAAAAAGTGCTTATGACTCCGAAGTTCGAAGTACTTACATTTAAGCTCCTAACTCTCGTGTGACAATTATTTTTAAGGCTATTATGATTTCAACATTTTATGCTAAACAACTACCATTGCATTTACATAACTGTATGTGGCATGTGTAAGATCCACTAATTTGAGGGTGTAAAAATATATTCAATTGCTTTTACATTCAAACTATAGGTTGTAAATAATTTACGCACGGATGAAGGTATATTCGTGTATTTAATGAACATTACTGTCCCATGAGAAGAGGTCTGTCTAGTCTGTTCCGATTAAACATTTTAAGGAGTGTCATATAATCTTACAATCTATATGAGTAGTGTATTCAATCTGGCATACCCCTTATAATTTTGGTAGGGAACTTTAAATTATAAGTTGTAATATAATGTTTCCGTTGTTGTAACCGTCGCAATAGTTCAAGAGTGCACCAAAGCTGTCATTACTGGTAAAGATGGAATTGTAGGTTGGCTAGAAATCACAACCTTTAATTTCCTATATAAGTACGACGTTCCAGCACAGGATGTTCCGAAAATAGGTATCAGACCGTTCATTCAGTTCGCTGATCCCATGACTCTTATGATGGAATTCAGTTAGCAGACTTCGTTGAAATCATTGAGTCATATGCTTTACGAGTGTTGCCATTTATAAATTTTACTGACCGCAATTACTTTTAAGGGATATTTTACTGGATTTAACTTCTTGGCATTTTTTGTATCTTTCGAAAAAATTTTATTACAAATTGTTATGAAATGACACTACGGTTCTATAGCTCTAATCATTATTTTAAAGGACGTTATGTGAGTGCCTGATTGACCTTTACGTATATATTCAAATGACTTTGACGAATTCTTATTAAGCTTAAAATGCGATAATTGTGTTGTGAAAAATCATCACGTACAAGTTTAATTCAATTGCATTCACTTGACGGATTGGTGGAACTTAAGAAGTTGATGGCCTTAGGCTTTTAAATTATAGTTAAACAAGGACCAATAATGGGTATATATTTTCAGTATAAACATAAGAAATATGTAAGTGCGTGATGCATTTAGAAATTTTAAACCGGAGTGAAATGTCAGATTATATTTTATTTGGACGAATCATTGTGAAGTTGCATTCTGAAATACCACTGTCAAATGTAAAGAAAAATATTTTCTTTGAATAAAACTTCCAAAGTTGTGTTTTGATACTTTACAGGAACTGTAACTGATGATGTGATATTAGAATATTAAGTTCCCTTGGATTAAATTCGAAATCATTAATGAATTTATTATACTGGGATCACAGTAGGTGCTTATTTTTCTCAATTATTACTTACAACTTTTGTGTGGCATAGGATGCAGGTACATACATTTTTGTTAACCAAGCAATCACGTCTTAGGATACCGTAGTGTAGATAGAAGGAAAAAAATATTAATGTTAATAAAATACGACGTGACAGTATGCACTGGATTGAAATGAATCTGGAGGTAACAATGTTGGACTCATGCGAACATGATAATAAATTTTTTAATTTCACAAAATGCCGCTATTTTCTTGTTCAGCTGACTAACTCCCCGCGTGTCAAAAAGACTGTTCCATTAAATTAGTTTTAATGAGAAAGTTTTATATAAAATTTTCTTTTAACCGGAAACGCCACTGATACTAATTTATTATCGTTCGGTCATACGGGCGAATGATGCCACTGTGAGGTACAGAATGGCACGCAATTCAGGCGTTCCACTATTCTGCTTGTCCTATTCAACGAATAAAAGCACGGGTTTAATACTACGATCGGTAGCCGGTGCACATTGTAAGATTATACGGAGACATCTTATCTGGTAAGAAAGGGCTATGAGAATAATTCTTAAATTAGAAAGATTAAGTCGAATTTCAGCAGGTTTCTTTAAAAAGTAGAAGGAATATCTTGTAATAAATGTATCGACATCATAATTTCTAAATGTCTAAAGTTTTATGTGGAATGTTTTCAGAATGCTAAATGTTTAATAAAATGCACTATAAAACTGATATATTTGTAATTTTTCGTATGTGCTGATTATTATATCTCATAAAAAGAATATATAAGTATCAAATTTTTGATCAGTTTTGAAACAGTGGAGTTTTATCCCTATTAAAGGAACATTGAGACCACTGGCTTGTGCAGAAATCTCAAAGAACGAATTTTTAATCCGTAGTTTGAACGCACTGTTGTGCAACAATTAAACAAAAGATTCAAATTTTAGGATTCCGTTGTTACAACTGGATACTGGATATTGGGAACGACCCGTTCTTCAAGTGCCTGAGCACTGCGGGTCCCAACTTTTCGTTGGCTTTATCTATGGACATTCGGTAGGACTCCTTGGAAGAGGGATCGGCCCGTCGCAAGGCCTCTACCTGTACACAGGACAGCACAACACAGAAAAACGCGGACAAATATCCATGGTTTGAGTGGAATTCGAACCCACGGTCCCAGCGACCAAGGTTCACAAGGCCTACGTCTCAGACCCGGCGGCCACTGCGGACTCCTGAGATAAAATTTTACGTCCTAGTGCATTGGCATTTAGAAGACAAATTGAATGAATGCTGTTAATAGAACTACGAGTTTTAGGTCGGCACTCAGCTGCTTCTGTCAGCGTTTGATACGCATGTAATGCTGCAAAGGTACCGCTTCTGTCATTCTTCAATAAAATGCAATTACCGCAAGCCTTGCAGCAAAAACTTGGATTTCCACACTTCCCGAGTGCAAATTTGGCTTCTTAGCTTCTTGAATTTTATCTTCGGGATTAACAGAAGGCTTTACGTCTCACAGCCTTGATTATGTGCAACATTCTTCTGATCACCCTGTGTGAGCAATGCATAGCAATTACCAGCCTCCTGTGGTTTACATTTTAGTGACTGGTAATACTCGTTATTGGACCTGGCGGACCGAGGAAAATCATAAACACTTGCACCGCGCTGAAGGAATATAGGATACGTGTATTTTATCCGGTGTAATAACAGAGTATAAAGGTGTATCGTAGGAGAGGAGCATGGAGGCCATACAACCAGCTTGTCCAGTTTTAATGTTGGCACAACTTTAACACGTAGAACACTTCCCCATAATCTTATAACATCGATTTGTGTACTTGATAACAGAAAACAAATCGAGGTAAAATATCAAGTACAATTTATGACATAGCAATTTCACCTGTCAGGTTGTGTGTTATTTTATCTAGGCTTGAACGAAATATATACTTTGATTTACGCAGTAATAGCTTGCTAATAAACGCTGTTTACTGTAAAAAGGTATAAGTCGAAGATATATTTTCTCCACGAACTCAATGTTAAAATGACAGCCAATAAAAACGCCAATGCACTGAAGAGGTCTAATTAACCCTCTAAAGTCCAGCGGAAATTCTATGTACCAACTTCTTTAACAAACAATATCTCTGCATTTTGTATTTATGAATTTCGTATGAATGTCAGTGTAAACAAAGATTCTTTCTTTAAACAGCTCCCCCATGTTAATATTAGAATTTCTCGAATGCCGCCCTCGCAGGGTTAATATTTATATTTCCGGTCGAATGCTGCGAGACCCTGCTCAATTTCTCTCCTTGCTACACTTTTCCATCGCACTGCAGTCTCCAATTCTGAAAGCCTTACTTTCTTTCCAATCTACGTACATTTACCAGAAGGACGAACGAACACAGCCCGAGAATCATTATAGCTGAACATTTAGCTGTTTTCCTTGTTAAATACAGTCTCTCGCTGCTGTTTTCTTGTAGTCTCATTTTCTCGTCTCCCTCTGTCCCATTCGTTCTACTTCCGAGCGCTTCAGAGATGTAGGATACACATTTACTTAAGTTCTATTGCGTTTGTTTATTAAGTGTGAAATATGAATCAAAATAAAGAGAAAAGTCATCTGAAACGATGAGTTTTATTATCAGAAACAAATTACATATTGCTACATATTATGAAGAAGGATGGTAATGATTACAAGGAAACTGAACACCTTTTTACAAACTGCCATTGGCCCAAAATTGCTGAAAATATATCTTGTGCTATTTAATTCAGCAAATCACCAAAACATTTAGGTCTAACACAAAAGCAACGTTAAGCGAAACTTATTCTGAGCTCAGTATCTCTTACATTATAAATTTACTTCTGATTTTTAACAAATTCATTAAAAAATCAACAAACTATATGTCCTACTTAAAATGTGAAATTTACATATCCCACGTCAAATAAAATATTATGACTTTTACTTGCCAGAATTTCTGCCAGGAATTAAATAATTTATCACAATATGAGTTCGTTTAATATAGCATAATTACATATCTGAAAAAGAATTTGATTAAGTATCTGATAGAATTACTAAATGGTTACGTTTTTTTTCTTTGTTCTTTTTTATGAATGTTCAATATGGCATGAAATAAGGAACTGATTTTGAGTGATGAACTGAGGTGTATCTGGAGGAATGGCGTGTTTTCAAGACCCTGTTACCTGAAGAGATTGATGGAAGTCGTGAAGAACTTGTCAGAATAACTGGTCTCCAAGTCGAAATTCGAATACGGGGCGTCCCGAATACTAAGCAGGGTTTAAACTACTGCAACGCCATGTTCTATCCGAATACTTACATCGTTCCTCCGCAGATGTAATGAAGGTCAAATATATAGCGTAGTCTGTGTTGCTAAAGTAACTTGTGGAACTCATCGCCCTGATGATGGAGGCAACAAGGACCTCTGAAACGTAAACTTCTGCCAGACATACGGCGCAACAAACCAGAAGACGGCCATCTTAAAACATGTGGAACTTGAAAATCTAACACATCCTGGTTATGGTCTTTAATACAACCTTCATGTGACCCCATTCAAAATTCGCCATTATGCTTACATGTAGGAATATCTTCTGCTGTGCTGTCCACATATTGCTGAACAATGAACAGAAATGAGCAACATCAGTACCTCTTATCTTCTCTTGTCAAGCAATCTGATACCGCAAGAGATTACCGATGATGAAACCTGATTGTATTCAGAGACCCTCTTGTAACATTGCTGATCGCTTCCGATATTCGATAACTCTGGCCAGTTCGACCTGCGGTACTCGATTCAGAAGCGGTTCCAACAAGGTTTGTCCAAATGTAGTTCCTATAGTAGTGTTTATTAGGCTTGACGTCTGGTAACCACCTTAATAGAATTAAAATAATTATTCATGGTTCTAAATTTGAATACTTTAACTCATGCTTAGCGATTTATATTTATGTGTATATTTATATAACATTTTCCCAGGAAGGTCATTTATGCTGTTAATACTATATTTATCAGATTTCGAGTTCAGACTTGTGACAACAAGGAAGAACATGTCAGTAGTCAGAATACTGTGGAAAGTGTACTTATAATATTGTGCCCCGAATCCCGTTAGCTGTAACAGTTACTTAAATAACAGCTTTTTATATCTGACAATCGAATTCATCGCGCTCATTATTCAAGATATAGTTACTGTTCATCCCTAAATTGCTTTGGAACTTATACATTGCGAAGTGGAAAGCTGCTTTGTTACTGGGATAGTATGCTGCTCATTTCTGCCATAAACAATAATATTTATTGTATAAAGTTACCCTTTGCCAAGACACGAGGCCTTGAAAGCGTACAATGGCGTGGAGGAGAAACTTGACTTCAGGCCTACGTAAATTTGAATGGTCAGCTTCACAACCCGGAGGTGTGGGCGGGGACGTTCCTCCGGTATCCAGGACCATACTCCGATGTGCTGGAGTCCTGTGTTCTGTTAAACTTCAGAGGCCCCTCATGAATCATAAAAGTGTAGGCCCGATGAATTTCAATAAAGGGACAATTTTAAATATTAATGTTTTTAACTTGTTATGACCCCTGATGAAGATACAATGAAAAATCGGTGATTAAACTAGCAACAATAAACAGCGGTACTCAAATAGTGTAATTAAAAAAAAACAGTTACAGGCTTTAAAATAAAATGGATAAAAATGGGATGTGTCATTATTTTGAAGCCCGATGTATCATCTTAAATCTGGTCACCTTACTGACAGACATGCCCCACTTCATGCTACAAAAGCAAACTGAAGTTTGAAACACCCAGTCGTTCGATGCCTTTTTTCGGGGTATTTTATCCCGATGTCAGTTAACCCTCAGCTGGGAAACTAGTTACCTCTTACATTCACTATGTTGTACGCATAAGAGAATACTTCAAAGACGAAAAGCTATTCGTAAGATGCTTATCTGTCAGAACGTGCCGTATGAAAGGCCTTATGTACACTGATGGCCCTTTTCATGTAGAACCATGAGACAAGTATCAAAGCTGTTGGTTGTCAGGTCTTGAAGTGAACCTACAGCCTGGCAAGGAATGAATACATAGTAGAATACGATAAAGTCTGTATGCTTTTACACTATTGAATATGCAAAACATTACGCACTGAAACAACAGAAAAGTGGTACTTACACACATCTCAGCCACTATGTGAACATGAAGAAATTGCAGTAATGTTGAAATATAAAATACATGCAGAGAGGTTCTGGCAAATAGCCCTGATATAGTAATTATAAATAAGAAAAATAAAAATTTGCTAAAATGCGTAAAAATACCATCAGACAGGAATGTAATACAGCAGGACTACGAAAAGAAAAGAAAATACAAAAATTTAAGCAAGACATTGACATTTAATATTATACCCAATTCTTTGTTATAAACACTGTAGTTTGCATTTTTGAGCATAAACTGTAAACACTTCTAATATTTAGTGGAGGATAATATATAGGCCTATTTTTATGACGATCAGTCTCGAAGTGTTGATCTAAAACGTAATTTTTCACAAAATTATCCTTCCGTCTTTTTGACACTAAACGGCAAAAAGTTGATATTTGGTATTTCTATATCCTAAATTGATATGCACTTCCTATTATCACAGCGTTTATATTTTAATGAATGTTTTCAAGAAGGGTATGAAAGATAATTTTAACTTCCACTCGTTTAAAGTTATCACCGGTAATGCCGCTTATAATATCGTTTGGACCATTGTCAAATACCCATAAATATTTCAATATTTGACATAATAAGGCGATTTGATTTTTGTAGTTTCTGCAACCTAATTCTAAGTTCTCCAGTAATTGTAAATTGTTCTTTGCGTTTCTGAGTTCTGTTTGATAGATGGAAGTGTTTGGGTTCCTACTGTCACAGAGAGATGAACCGTAAAATAAATGTGTTTCAGTTAATAGACTGGGGTAAAATCTTATAGGGAACTATACAGTGTAAAATATAGTCACATACATCATTTGTAAAGCTGAAATTTATAGTGAAAATCATACCTCTGAAACCAATTTAATTCTGTATTTCAGCATATTTGTGTGCTCAGTAATACTGGCTGTTTCTTTATCATCGGAATTAGTGTCTAAGCACAGATCTGAAAATATTAATTTCGTCTTACAACAGAAACACAACTATTTAAAAAAAGATTTATCAAAATTAAATAAAATTTGAAAGATTTTAAGCAATTTGTTATTTTATTAAATAGTAGCACGGTGACCGCATTGTCACTACCGGGATATTCCACATCAGTATACGTTTCTTATCAGGCTTCTTTGCTCGAAAGCTTGTTATACGTATAATGCCATAGCAAAAATTATTAATTCCAAACCCACGAATACATGTGTTTACAAAATATCGGCAGTAATTAGTTTTAAAGATATTCGTCAGGGTTTTACCCATTTCTTATATACGAATATATACAGCAGTTAGGCTCTTTCTTCCTTCTCAGGTTAGTTGTACTACATATTTATAGACTGCTCTCATCTACACAATTCGATCGTCCGTTCAATTTAATATTTACTGAGTATGTTGCTTTCGTAATCTTAGCAAAGTTAGATTAGATTACTTAATTCAGTTTAGGTTAGGTGAGGTTAGATTTTGTTTGGTTTGGTTACTTTAGGTAATTTTAGAGTACTGAAAATGAATGTTGACAATGTACCTCTCGACGCTCAGCGCCTGGACAATTTGCATCGCGACTCTCGCCGTCGGTTTTCCGAAATCATGTCATAAATATCCTAAGGCTACTCATGGCCTGATAACAAATTCTTTTACGGTTTCATGACGACAGGCGATGAGATGTGGGTTTACTATTGTAATGCCATATGGCACCCCGAAGATCAGCTAGGAATATTCTGTCAGCTTTGAGAAATTTGTCGCGACACTCGCCATCCGTTTACCACCATGTTAACGTTTGTCGTTGCTTAGCCAGCGTCGTATCTAGTGGTATGCTATTTGAGGAATCTTGTCGGCGTCGGACCATTCAGCGTCGGTTTGTCATCATCATGTCACAATGCGTATGTCAGACCGGCTCCGGGATCCACCTAGGACCTCCCCCTGGTTATGTCTATCGGAGTTCTTCCCTCCGGGGTAAATTATCCGGAGAGTGAAGCTGACCACTTATCTCTGTCTAGTGCTGAGGCGAAGAATGCGAAGATCGATATCTTTATTCCCATACGTCTGCGTGGCATGATACTTAATTAAGAATCAGGGACATATTCACCCTATTGACGTCAATGTTAACACAGAGTACGAAGGTCACTTGTGAGCTAAGAGGATTGTAATTTATTTTTACCCAATCGTTAACGTTTCACGTAGTTTATGTTTTAACTGCTCACCGTTTGGATCGACACTGAACGCGTGCTCTTCTTAAAGATTTTATTCTGCAAATAGGGAATGCTTGTTTATTCATGTATTCGAAACGTTCCGCTTCCGTCAGTTGGTTGGCTTTTTTTTTTCTTTTGCATGTTTCGGCTGTTTTCATTTCTTCACTTATTTTGTCATTAGCTTTTTTGCTGTTTCGAATACATAATATTATTATACATACGTAGGAACCGTATCCTAGAAGTCTTATACTGTTGATAAGTCTATAGATCTTTAGAATTTTTTTATAAAAATACGTTATTAATTTTATTATTAATTTCTCTAAATAAAATACCGATTACTGAACTTTGAAATTTCCTTGTATTTTTTTTACTGCTTTTAAATAAATATATAATGAAAGGTAACAAACCTAAATTTTCCGTTACTCTCGTCTAGAGAGTAAATTAGTTGAGTTCATTACTTCTTGTGTCTGAGTGGCGTGCGGACGGTCCGTTATCCTCTCTCTTATTAAGCCGCGTGTCATGATTCAGGTCTCTTCCTGAGCGGCTGAGTTCTTTGCACTCCGCAATTAGCCTGGCCTGATTGATAGCACCATTTCCGGCCGAGTGATGAACAGTCGGCACTAAGGCACATCCTTTGTAAGTGCATCAAACACTTCCACTTTACAAAGGGCTGGCTTCCCAGATTTGGGTCATTAATCATGTTCACAAAGCAAGTTGTGTATGCTTTGTAAACATTCATTCGCTGTCATTGTTTACTTACATAACCGCTCAGCGGCTCGCCGTTTGCTTTCCATTTTTGTGCGACACTATAGACAGGCATGGGCAGAATAACCTTTTGCATCAAGGGTCAGACACATTCTATTTCGGAAGCCAACGTACCAAAAACAAATTTGAATTATCACGATTATTAAGAAAAACTGCTCTTCGACCTGCAACATTGAAGAAAAATCATAAGCAGCAGATAGACACTAATTGCTGTAGAATGTATTTTCCCTTAACAACAGGAAATTAACCCTGAAATATGCATTAGTAGGCCCACATAACTACAAATACTTTAGTAGTTTCTGATATTGGGTTTGTTTTTACCACATCTCAATGTACTAACGTTGTTCACAAATCAAATATTTGCTCTTAAACGACATTCACATTTTCTACAAGAAATGAAGAAGTACGAAGGGCGGGCGGCTTTCTGTAATATACTGTTTAGCCGAGTTCCCATGAAATCGATAAGCATTCATAGTTATCTTATCTAATATATATAAATCATGCATACAAACAAGACTGTTAACACTTTAATAACAGTTTGTGTCAAACGCGTTTCGACCTCAAGAGGTTATCATCAGCGGCAAAACATTAATTCATTAAAAACATACAATTCACAAAACGATGGTTTGTGGCTTTTAACTTCTTAGACCTCGACATCCATAGACACACAAAATAATTCCAATTATGCAACAACAGGAAACCCACATTCTCAGACATAGTAATACATAAAATATTAAACCATCCTAACTCTCATAAACAAGCGGCATTCAAATTCCTTGTAAACTGATTACATAAAACACCATTTGCCAAAGATGTGTATGATAAAGATTATAAGCTTATTAAAAAATAGCAAACAATAATGATTATAATTCCAAAGACATAAAAACCCTATGACCTAATCAAAAAACCAAAAACCCCTATCAATGTACCTCAACCCACCACAAGTAATAAAATAGGGTCCAGGTTCACATTCTTTGGCACTAGTATTAGAATACTTACAAAATATTCAAAAACACTAATGTCAAAGTAGCCTACAAGGTCAATCATACCATAAAGTACTGATGTAATTTAAGAAGACAACATAATAAATAAAAGAAGAGTGGTGTATATCAGTTAAAATGCAAGCAGGTCTATATTGACCAAACCGGAAGGGAATTTAAAGCCAGATTTAAAAAGCATATTAACGACATTAGATTCAATTTAACAAAATCAAAATACGCTCAACACATCCTCGACCACGGACACGAATACGGCCCCATGGAAGATGTCATGGACGTATTAAGAATAGCCCAAAAGACGAAATGCTTTACATTTTAGAAAAATTCCGCATCTATAAAACTAGCAAAAAGCTAAACATCATAAATAAACAGAAACCCACGTCTCTAATGTCTTATTTGACCTGGTAGTAAACAGAAACAAGTTAAATTTGGTATGCAGTGGATGGCCACACTGGTTGGTCAGAATAATTATAAAGCCTGCACATTTTTTAAAAGTGACAGTAATACCCAAGCAACGTTGAAGTTCACAATCCAGGCACAGACAACGCAACCACGGCTCACCGTAGACCAAACAACGAAAACCTCAACTTAGGCGAGTGGACATTAAGCTAAGTAACTCAGTTTAGATAATACACCAACTCATGTGCAATTAAAAGTTCAGTGTGGTATTACATGAAGTATGGTTTTATAAAGTGCGAACTTTTATGCTCAATGCTTTATAACAAGCCATGGTTTTATGAGTCTTATGTTTTTAATTAATTAATGTTTTGCCACTAATGATGACCTCTTGAGGTCGAAACGGGTTTTGGCATAAAATGTTTTAAAGTTTTAACAGTCTTGTTTGTATGCATGATTTATGTATTTCAGATAATTATTCAACAATGCAAAGTATGCAATGTTCTAAGGGATTAAATTCTGTAATAGTTTTGACAGGAGATTGTAGTTCTTTCGGATCCTAAAAATTAAGACAAAGTTAACATTTTAAGTAACACGAAACTTCGTTTTTAGTACTTTATCTTAAGGCTATTTTTAAATATCTTAACAGGAGCTATTTTACACAACTTAACATTTCAACCATCCATCTGACACAATTTTGTAACATTCATAAAAATCCTTTTATCAACAGTTTTCAGAGAAATTTATACATATCTTTAATGTCGTTGATAAACATTGAATCCAAAATCCCTATTTCAATCTCGGGTTTGGTAAGGAATGAGAGAAATCTGTACACCCTTTATTTTTCCAGCACATTGGAACGTAGGCTTAGCATTCAGAAATCTTTTCCTCCTCAATTACAAGCTGCCTAGCACTTAAAGATTGAAAGGAAAATGACGGGTACTGCGAGTGCGTGTCTGTAAATTACGTTATAACCAGAGCGTGGCGCAATACAGATCAACGATTTGAGGAAATGGAAAGAAAAATATATTATTTACTCCTCAAGTTAGATGAAATAAATTGCGTGACTTATATGATATAATCGGCATATAATTTCAACTTTCCATGCTAGAAGGAGATGAGAGGTCGTTTTCATGTTTTCAACGTTGTTTACCTCCAGGTAAACATGTGATGCACGACGGATGGTGTGTTGAGTTCTCTGGATGTGGTAGTAAAGGAAGAAAGGCAAAATTCCTGGAAATCATACTCGTCCATTTGCTTTACCAGTCTTGATACCCCAGCCAATCAATGCATCCGACAGATTATGAAATACAGGTATAGACCTACGCGTACCCGATTAGCTTTTCGCTTTAGCCAAGTTGTCACCCTAGTTACAGTACAGCTATAGTTGTACTCATACGTCGTGTACATATTCACGACCTAACTTATACCAACCCTACAGTTCAACTCTCCTGTGATTTTCTCATTGAATCCACAGAGGGGCTTCCTTTCACAGTCATGTTCTAATAGCCCTCACCACTCTTTTTGATTTATATTTCCATCGCCTTATTAAAATTTCCGACTAACTGGAGATGAATGGAAGTGAAATTGGTCCTATAACGTCTCCACCCCTTCAACGTGTATTCTGGTCTCTGCTTCCAAACAAAACCCACACCAACCCCGATTCAAAAGCCAGAACGTCTCCAACGTGATTTCTCGCTCTCTTCTAGCGGGGAGGACATCCCTCTTTCATCTGTCAGCACCGCAGCCACTTGTAAACCCGTCCATCAGTTCTGTTTGCCTGTGGAAGCCTCCATCAGACGATCATAATTTACATAACGTCTGGCAATGTCTACCAAGCTGGGTATTCATAGCCTGTGCTTCGTACTCCGTCCCTGATGTATTAACCTGACCTAAATACCTTGTTTTAACTTGAAATATTATAAATGAACGGTTGTCTTTAATTATGTATCATGCATGTCAGCAGATTTATCTCGATTTAATGACAACACAGTTCTGGTTTGATTAACGGTAAAAAATAAAGGAGTTTCTTCACCAATTACCCGTTTCAAAATCACCTGTCTGCTACTGGGTACAGGCATTTTCAACAGTGATTAAAAGTTATCAGATTACTGACTTAATTTTTTGATATACGATTATATTTAGTACAGAATTTAGGAATAATAAGTTTTCACCTGTCATAAACTTATTTGTACTCCTTCAGAGCACGTTACTAATCACACTGACAATTTTATTTTTACAGCGTACATTTCATAACAACATTGAATTAACTGGTGAGTTTACACAGCCGCAGAAGTAACAGTAGAAAAAATGCTAAAGTGATTCGAAAACTGTGACAGTTACTTAGGTAGTCCATTAATTCATCGTATTTTGTACAAGAGAAGGATTTATTGTTTTTCACATGAGACTGCCACTACATTGAGCCAGGTGAATGCAATTCACATTCTCACACTCTTTTCCCATCTGAATAACATTTAACGATATATCATCTTTTACACGCATGTTGTGTGACCAGCACATCTTATCCTCGTTGAGAGCATTATTTTTGCTACATATTGCTTATATATTTGTTTGAGATTCTTCGTCGAGTTGGTGGAAGTCGATTTGCCAGGCACACGATCATATAACTTTATGTGAAGTGGAAAGTTAGCAATGACACTACCCAATATTTCGACAAGTTTTCTTCGATTGTGTTATCTGCTTGACAAAGTTTAGTTTAGTGATGACCGAACCTTTTCTTACGATTACTGCTGTAAGGTGTGTTTAGCTTTTCCACAGAGTCACGTCTTTTTAGTTATTCATATTCTATTTACGTTTTACACCTTGAAACTTTCAAGGAGTTGGGCCATTTTTTCCCCCGTTGCAATCTTACATGTCTAATTATCTTTTTAATATATGGCCTTGGGTTCGATCACCGACACGGGCAGAGAATTTTCTTCTACCCTCTGCTCTAGAGCGGCTCTGAGCCCACCCAGTGTCTTGTCCAATGGTTACAGGGAGCCATTCCCCAGGGGTAAAGTGCGGCCAGAGCGTGTAGCTGTGTTATGGTTGAGAATGAGGAATGAGTGGGAGCTGTACATCTCTCTCCGCCTGAGCGCCTACATGACACGTAGCGGGATTGCTTTACTTCTTCACGTATGACCTTGGTTTCTTATTCCTATGGTCTGCGTTTTGTCATCTCTTAGCGTAATTTGTCTCTCTGGATTAACAAAAATGTAACAAATCTATTCATTTATTTAGTTTGAACGCTTGGTCAGTGCAGCTTAAGCCTGAAAACTCTTTACGTGTTTTTAATTGGAATTTTACTTTCAAGAATTTAATATTGGCGTGTAATGAATATAATAATATATAATATTGTCGTCTACTTAACTTTTGCTACAGTTATATTTGCGCTACATGTTTCTGCATTACTAGTCCACCATAATGTGCTTATCTTAAAAGTCGAAAGGACTTGTAACAGCAGCTGTTGTATACGTCATGTTATAAAACTTGCTAACCTACGCCTTGGATTCAATTGATTAGGTGTTTCTTGTACATTAACATATATTCCTATTGTGGAGCGCGATAATAGTTCGATTACAAAGTCTTAGAGATTATTGTTCTTGCATTTTGGTGGTAATTTGAACATTAAAACTTTGAAATCATACTTAGCCACTTTATTTCCACAGACACGCCATTATTGCATGAATTGTGTGCAGTTTAATTCAGTAGTAATAATTAATTGTTAATATCCAGTATACGTTTAAAGTTTCAATATATAATTATCACCAAAACACACGAACAATTAGTCATCTCCAGCAGTATAAGAAACATGACAATCAGAATTGTCTTATACAACGTAACAGTCAAATGTGGAAATATAAAACTAACACCTGTATCCAAGGTTTAAATTAGCATGTTATATAACATGACGTGTATACCAGCTACTATCACAAAACTGTTTGACATTGAATATTCGCACAAGATGATGGCCTAGAGAGACCTTAGAATGTAATAAAAATACATTTCTAACGAAGGCTGAGTATACCGAAACAATACATATATATATGCATATCCCGGGTTTTCACCACCATATAATAAGACCAACCATCCGATATGACCATTGTACATTTATACCGTGCCTTACGAATAAGAGCGATCCGTCCCGACTTTGCGACCGATGATTTTGACCTGGGTGACAAAGCGAGCTCGCCAGTTTTGTTTCGTTGCGCCGTCTTGTATCATGCGTCACACATTTGCTCGGTCAAAACTTTCAAGAATTCTGGAAGGGCTATAACATATGGAATTTAGTCAATAATATATGAGATTCATGGCATGAAATTAAGCCATCCACAATCAAGGAAGAATCTTTGTCCACAATTTGTAGGACACTTTCAAACGTTGATGAGGCTAATGAACAGATCACAAAAACAATTGTTGACCTAGGGAGGCAACTTAATTTAGAAATAAGTTGATGAATTAATTTCATCAACTTACGACGAAACCTCGTCCAACGAAAACCTTATCAGAGTTTATCAGTCCAATGCGTCACTGCAAGACGCCGAATGAGATAAGGATGTTATGGTTTCTTCGCCACCTACAAAGGTCTTTGGACTTAAAAGTCTTAATCAAATTGTGCAGAAAGCGAATGAGCTTAAAATATGATTGAGCAAGAAGACTCTATTGCAAAAAGGAGTTCAAAAGTGCGCAGAGGTGTTGAGAAGGAGTTTGCATCCTACAAGACGCTGCATGAAGAAAAGACTGCTGTACAACTGAAGTTGTATAAATTTCTCTTTATAGTTGAGAAACAATCACAATAGCGAAAACCTTTTGCAAAGACTCACAATTTGTTCACTGTATTTGTATTTTATTATAAAAAAAGTATTTATATTTTTGGGTGATTTATTTTATTTTACATATTTCATGCATTTATTAATTAACTATTATCTTTAATAAATTGAAACATTTTTACAATTAATGTTTATTTAATCACGTTTATCATTACATAGCATTTATAGCAATCTGAATCTATTCTTCTACAGGCTTTATAACGTATCTTAATTTATGCCAGACGAGCCTATGGAAGAACTTAGCCCAACAACCATTTATGAAACAACCATATTTTCGAGGAACATGACCCCGCCGAATCGCTAGATAAGCCTGTACCTACAGATACAATTATCTTTACGCCTTTATGCCTTTCTTGAAGCATGTCTGCATTTCACCATAGCTGTCTGATTCTGCATTCGTTTTGACCCGTCATTTATTGTCGAAGTTACACTGCTCCCTGCAAATAAATTAATGGCTGAACACGACACTTACAGTATTTTAACTGTTAAAATATATATTGTTTTATATTTAAAAGGCTCGATTTATGTAGCCACACTGTGGAAGAAGCATGAGTGTCAGGTTTTGTAGAGCTTACTTTCCGCTGAATAAGAATGATTTTGCAGTCATTATCGTGTGACGAGTTCTTTTCCTAAATATGGGCGAGGAGGACGAATCTGATCATCAAGTCGCACATCATTTCTTCAAGATTAATGCCCGCGTTCTTACGCAAGAGTTGATCATCATTTCCACATTGACGTTGGATGTGATGCAGAAGGCTTTCTGTTTGCGCCATGGATGGATTTTTGTGACATTTCATTCAAACTTTTGAAGGTAGAGACTGGTCCACACAGACACTTTAAGAAACTATACGTTTCTATTGCATAGGCAGGCCTGAATGCTACTTTCGTGAAGACGCTTGAGATTGACAGACTTATCTCCAATTCAAGCACGGCAGTACTGCTATGTTTATAACAGCGGTTTTTAATTAACAACTTCCGTCTCAGAAACTGAGAGCTGTACAACGTTGTGTTTATTATATATTCAACTGAAGACAACCAGATTTTGCTATCGAATGATTAATAATAATCCTGTTTGGAACTCTGAAAATTCCTGGCTCATTTCATGAAACGGTAATGACTAAACCGTCCCCTAAGATATCCAACAACCGCCGTCTTCCATATTTTTCTTAATTTAGTATTCACAACAATTTATTCATAAGTTGTGATACACCTGCAACTTATGCAATGGAGGCAACGTTATTAACTAGGCAACGGGAGGAAAAGAAAGGCCGGAACGGGAAATAAAGAAACAAATAGTATGATAAAATAAAAAAACACATATTTAGATCGATTTATTTATGTATTACTTTTCAGCTGCGACTACTAAATGAGTTGTAAAAGTGGCATTTCGGTGGGTCATACCCACATGGGCTTTGTTCTGGGGAGGTATTATTAGAATGTTGGCCGATGATTAAGCAATCCGGGATGGGAATACTGCGATTATCCTCGTATAACACTGGAAGGAAGCTCTTGATTTGATTCAGTATCGAATGCTAGATTATTACTTTGGAATGCGTTACGATATTTCAACGTAACTTCATATTCACCATTCCTGAAGGTGTTTATATCTAATTTGACTTTTAATAATTTCCCAAGTTTGTATGGAGATTATAAATAACAAAAGTCGCAAATTCCTACAATCACACTCTCGATCACTGACCGGCTAATTTACATACTCCTGAACTTCAAAGTAAGATTTATTTTCACATTAAGTGTGTTTTGAACCAGCTTTAATATTTGATACGTCATCATATTCAAAATCATTCCTTTTCTTTATAACTTTTTTGGTCTCCATTTCTGTACCACAGACTCGTAAAGGGAGGGAGAGACAGAGAATCTGATGGTGCCGTTTGAAAAGGAGGTTCTGTCCAAGTGGAAAGATTTAAGATTTCTGTATGTGTCATAGCCGTCGGTAAACTTGTGTACCCTCTCTTTATTGCCAACCGAAATGCCTCAACTCCTTTTCCTATTCCTTTCAAGCATTATGTTGCTAATCCTCTCATGAGAGCGTCAAATGCTTGAGTTTCGGCTTTATGAATGCCCCCCATAGCAAGTTTTCTAGTGGTTTCGAGGTGTACAAGGCGAGGGATGCCTGTAGCTTAACTTGGGTCTGAGTGTGTGCATTCGGGCTTAGGTAATAGGGGGAGATTTCAATGCACGAATAAGACACGTCGCGTAAAATTGCATATGGCTTAACACACACACATGACACTCTATTCTTCCGAGCTCTTTATGCACATGTCAGGTGACATATCTAGCTTATTATTACTCGTGGTAGGTACTACATTATATAAAGCTGAATGCTTTTTACAACCTGAGATCATGGTGACAGATGGTTTGAAGGGGGAATAGAAAAGGGGAACCACCGTGGATAACTAGTAAATATGATGTGATTGCACGTGGTTTCCTTGGTGTCATTCTTGTGTGGAATACCGCTCTTTGAACACGAATCAGGTTACGGTGACAGGCGAGCTAGTCCTTATTAGCTGTCTTAACGTAGCAATAAGCTGCCGACCATTATGTCTTTTTCTTTCTTTCTTTTTTGTTATGTGAACTCGCTTTTATCTCCGTCAAACTTAATGGTGTCCTCGTCATGTCTTGAATGCTGCTTGTCAGTTTCTCGTGGTGGCGTGGAAGACGCTGTGACTTATAATTTTCAGTCTGCCTCGTGGGGTAAATTTCGAAACAGGATATTACTTAATTAATAGTTTTGCCTGTTAACTCTTTGTGTCGTGTAAATTCAAAAATCGCAAGAATTTTTAAGGAAATTTGAATTAATTATATCATAACAAGCTTAATAAACATAATTTATTTGAACGCTTTTTTTATGTCAACATCCGAAAAATGGATTAAAAAGAACAATCTTTACAGAAATAAATTTTTATTAATGTATTTTAAAGTAATCCTGGGTTTAATGGGTATTTTCCTTACTGTCTTATTTCAATGTATGTGAACATTACGGCCGAATGCCTTATTCCAAGCTGTTCATAATATCAATTATAAAATTAACAAAGTACAGCTGCCCCGTTATACGCTATGTAGGCGAATTTAGGGAGCGGTGGTATAGCTCCTACTCTTTCGTAACTTCGGCACTAGATGGGGGGGGGGGGGGGAGAGTTCAGCGTCACGCCCCGGCCGCCCTTTAAACCTGGGATCGGTGCACGGTACTCATTGGACAAGAGGCTTGGTGGACCCCAGAGCAGAGGCTAGAGGAAAACTCCTCTGCCCCCATCGGGGATCTAACCCCGGCCATCCAGTCCTTATCCAGTCATCATATTGAATGAGTTACCCCGGCTCCTTAATACCAATTTTAGGTAGAAGACAGCAATCTTCATACTCACCGCTGTGAAAACCTCAAATCTTACAATTATAGTTAATTAAAAAGGTTTACTTTCAAATACAAAACGAAGATTGCTTTTTAATACTTAATTCGAAGGGTGGGAGGAAGTTATCAGTTCTTTTGCACGATCTGCATAAAATTAATTCGTAATTGGGGGATTTTATCTCTTGTTTCGTTAGATTCTTCATATTTTACATTATCAAAATAACTTGTATTTCGCCTAGTTTGATTAAGTTTGATGTAATGGTTTACACTACAATTGCTCAACGTATTTCAGTAGAACACACACTTCTTATGAAACTCAGTTGTAATTGACTATAGCTTTAAATTCGGTCATTCCCACCTCCTTCACATTCATTCGGTCATTCCCACTTCCTTCACATTCATTCAGTCATTCCCACTGCCTTCACATTCATTCGGTTTTGTCATTTACGGTCACTAACTTATATTACTAACATACGCAGTTGAGGAACCGTCGATAAATAAGCTGGAATAAACATTACGCTAGACTTAGAAACGGTAGACATGTTATGAAAGTACTGCCAGATTTATTTTAAATTTACTGAATGAAATATAAAGCTTTGTTTTTATATTTACACCAATGTTTCAACATTATATATATATATATTTATATATTTATATATATGCGTGGTGCTACGATCTCAGGGAAAAAGCTTTTCATTTTATTGCAAATTTTTCCCGATATAACGGCGCAAGTAATTTTCCAATACTCCGTTGCGTTATTTTCTCCTTTCTTTCTTCAGAAAAGCTTTCTTTGGTAGAAGGAACCGGGCATATAAATACGAATATTTCTGCATTCCTCATCACATGGCTCGTGTCCTTTATCAGCTACACATTTATTTTAACAATCGTTTCGGTCTGAACATGGCGTAATTATAGCTAGTTGTTGCACGCAAAATGTAAGGGGACTGTGTAAGATTCCTAGCACACGATTGTATGAAGAGATCACACAGCATGGCCGGAACTTATCCATCACGAGCCGTCCACGACATCACGTGCATGAAATCAAGAGCCTCCATCTCTTGACGGGTTTCGGAACTACATAGTGCAACTTTATTTTCTACTCAACTTTATCTTATTTGCCACTTCAAGAAAGAAAAAGTACAAAACGTAAATTATTGTTTTCTACTTTCATGTGTAAATGCACTTACGGTAAATAGTGACATTAAAATTTATTTGTGCTCAATGCAGACTCGTTTCAGTGTAATTCTATAAATATTAAATATATTATATCCATATAAATTAACTGCAAATTTGCTTCCCGCAATCATATTCTGAATTTTATAACATTAGCTAATAAACATTCACGTATTCTTGAATTATATGCGTAAAGTAGATTTCTTTAAAATGATTTTCTGTGTGCTGTGTTAATTCATAGACACCTCTTCCTTACCAAACGCATGTTAGTATTCCGTCAGCAGACAGGCGGGCAAAATCATATAAGGGTGGCTAATAAATCCTTTGAAATTGTAACAAAGTTAAAATATTTGGGAACGACAATAACAAATGAATATATTATTCATAAAGAAATTAGGAGGAGACCAAGTTCCGGAAATGCTTGTTACTTTTAAGTTCAAAATATTTTGTCTTGCCGTCTGATTTCTAAGAACCTAATGATTAAAATACAAAATACAATAATGTCTCCTTTTGTTTTTTATGGGTGAGAAACATGATCTCTCACTCTTAGGGAGGAACATAGATTGCTGGTTTTCGAGAATAGGGTGTTAAGGAGGATATTTGGGCCTAGGAGAGAAGACGATGGGTTACGGAGAACACTGCATAATGATGAGCTTAACAATTTGTACTCCTTCCCAAATATTGTCAGGGTGATTAAGTCAAGAAGAATGAGATGGGGGTATGTGGCGCACATTGATGGTATAAGAGGTGTGCACCGGGTACTGGTTGGGAAACCTGAGGGGAAGAGATCGCTGGGGAGACCTAGACGTAGATGGGAGGATAATATAAAATGGGATCTTTGGGAGGTATGAGTTAAGGCACAGCTTACAGGACAAACCTAGGTGAGCAGACAATATGTACAGATCTGGAGTTTATTTATCACAATTACTGAATATAAATCTTGCTGATTGCAAGTTGATTATAAACGTAAATTTGATTAATTGCGGAGCACAGGGATGACAGTTTGAGTATGAAGACCATCAGAAGTTCCTCCTGAAGAATATCGTGAAAATATCCAATGTGACTTCCATGATCGAGGTTTAAAAGGGGGTTTCTCAATGCCACACTCTGTGGCGACAGTGACGGCTTTTTTTATACAATCTGTTGCCAGAAGCTGTAACCCATCACGAGGCGTGCTTCTAGAATCGTCTACAGTACACGTCGACCCACAATTATTTAGACCTTTGTCCCCTTTTAAGTCCGGGTATTATGAGACCTAGACTAGCCATTCCTAGCTGTGCATTCATTTGAAGATTTAATAATAAACATAACATGAATAAAGTTAATGCAGATTTCCTGTCGCCCTTAGTCAAACAGTTGGCGATGAAAAACCTTGGATTCTTGAAAGTATTACCCCCAAATATTGATCTTATATAATTACCTAATCCCCTTCAATTTATTTAATATAATCTCTTCATAAACCTTTACATGTAGTATTTTACATGATATGTCATACGTATACAACAGAAGAGCCCCCATTTTATTCAGTCACCACTTGACTCTAGATACATCTTTCACACCCGTAGAAATCTTTAGGAATGTAAGTTGTATAACACAATTTGTGAATCCTGTGTAATAACTTAGCATTTTTTTGTACTGGTACTTATAACAGTAAATATTGTTCCCAGTGGTTATTACAGTAGAGTACACAGAAGAACTTTGCTTTTACAAACAACTGGTTTCTGAGTGTTTCCTCAAAGTCATTTATAACCATTTCATTCTAAATAACAAGCCACCATTGTCGTTTAAAACCGTATGCTAAAAACTCAGAATCTATGTCTGCGCATCACGTAAAGGCCTCTTGGAATGGCTGCGTTATACGCTTTCTCAAAACATACGCCAACTTCTTCCTGCTCTATAAGTGTACCATCACACTGCACTATTGGACACTGCTGGAGTATAATGTAGGATCTGCGGTTCTCATTGCCATGAGCACGAATATAGCTGTCATATGAGTCGTAGGGCCGTATAGTTTGGTAGAAATTTACCAACGTTGCAGAGGTATTTTCTGACTCCATCGTCATTGCTACAACCTAGAAGTCAACCATCTCCAGAGTAAAATGTGTTTGGAATAGTATTAGGCGGACTGCGCATGCGCAGTAACATTATATTTTCTCCTGCTTGCCACCAGACTTCTCGCAGTGCGCATAAGCGCAGTTACTTTGATTTGTAGTCACAGTATTATCTGTGGTAGAGGGAAATTAAAACGTTATAAATCTCTAGGCATAGACTTAATTCCAGTGGAACTAATCCATGCAGGTAATAGGACACGACACCCAGAGATGCATAAGCTTATAGACTCGATTTGGAACCAGGAAGTACTACCACAACAGTGGAACGAATCAGTTCTTGTCCCTATCCATAAAACGGGACAAAAGTTGTCAGTGGAACCACGGTTCCGGAGAATTTGACGTAAATACGTCTATACGGAAAGAAAGTTTATATATTGGCTTTATTCTAAATATTTCCTTTATACATGCCTTACAATTGAGATAAGGTTGATTAAGACATTGCTTATTCAACTTGAATTAGTTACGCTTAAGATGGGTCTGTGATAGATGAATGTAATGTAAAGTAATGTAATGTAATGAAATGTAATTTAATGTAAGATAATGTAATGTAATGTTTTATAGGTAACAACAATGCCGAGTAAACAGATGACGTTTCCTAGGTAACAAAAATGCTTGAATGCTTAAGATGGGTCTGTGGTAGATGAATTTAATTTAAAGTAATGTATTTTAATGTAATGTAATGTAACGTTTCCTAGGTAACAACAATGCTGAGTAAACAAATGACGTTTCCTAGGTAACAATAATGCCGAGTAAACAGACGACGTTCCCTAGTTAACCATTGTTACACTTTTTCGTTCCCCTTTTTCGTTACCCTTTTTCGTTTCCGTTTTTCGTTACACTTTTTTGCCGAATGACCCTTCCTTATAGACGTATTTACGTCAAAAATGAGTGCAGTAAGTTCCAAGGTATCTCTCTTCTGTCACCGTCATACAAAATTTTGTCGAATATTTTTCTGGCACGGTTAACGCCATTTATGAATAAAACAATTGGGGACGATTAATGTGGATTCCGCCGTAATAGATCAGCTATTGATCGGATCCTTTGCATTTGATAAATATTAGAGAAAGATTGGGAGTATAATGGGTCAGTTTACCAACTATTTGTGGACTTGGAAGGCATATGACTCAGTTAGGATGAGCCGGGATAGCTCAGTCAGTATAGTGACTAGCTACGGGCTGGACGACCGAGGTTCGATCCCCGACGGGGGCAGAGGATTTTTCCTCTAGCCTCTGCGTCCAGACCGGCTCTGGGGCCCACCCAGCCTCCTCTACAATGGGTACCGGGGTCCTTTCCCGGGGGTAAAGCCGGCCGGGGCGTGATGCTGACCACTCACCCCCATCTAGTGCCGAGGTCAAGAAAGAGAGGAGCTATACCTCCACTCCACCCCAAACGCCTACATGCCGTATAGTGGGACAAACTTTACTTTACTTATATGACTCAGTTAGAAGAGAGGAACTGTATGGCATTTTGATTAAGTTTGGAATATCGAAAAAAATTGTTTGTTTATGGACGACGCATCTAGTAATGTTCGTGTTGGTAACCTTCTGTCGGATCCTTTCCCAGTCCACATTGGCCTCAATCATGGGGATGCTTTATCCCCAATGCTTTTTAATTTTGCTCTAGAACATGTCATCAGGAAGGTCGGAGGGAATCAGGAAGGACTCGAATTGAATGGTGTGCACCAGGTACTTGTCCATGCTGATGATGTCAATTTGCTGAGGGATGGTGTGTGTACCATAACTAATAATGCGGAAATTCTCCCAGAGGCTAGGAAGAAAATAGGATTAGAAGTAAATATAGACAAAACCAAATACATGGGCGTAATACGGGATCAACATCAGAAACAGCATCATTTGAAAATGTTTCAAAATTAAGGTACCTGGGAACAACAATAACAAATAGAAATAAGGTCCATGATGAAATTAATAGTAGAATACAGTCGGGAAACGCATGTTTTTATTCAGTACAAAAACTTTTAACATATCGTTTACTCTCTAAATGACTGAAGATTAGGATATATAAAAAAATAATTTTGCCTGTTGTCTTGTATAGTTTGTAACATGATCTTTCGTCTTGAGGACGAGGATATTTGGACCTAGGAAGATGAAATAAGTGGGGAGTTTGGAATATTAAATAACGAGGAGCTGCGTGAATTGCAAGGGTCACGTAACACAATGAGGATAGTGAAATCTAGGAGGCTCCGTTGGACGACATGTAACATGCATGAGGGGAGTCAAAGGGTGCATAGAGAATTTTTATAGAAAATCCTTCTGGAAAACGTTCACTAGTCAGACCAAGAAGGAGATATGAGGATATCAAGATGGATTTTAGGGAAATGGACTGTGAGGATAGTAAATGAATGGAGTTGGCTTAGTATCGTGGCCTTTGGCGGGTTTTGGTATTGTCGGTGTTAAAACTGCGGTTTCTGCTGCCAACTAGTTAGTTAGTTAGAGATTGCAAAAATTCCTTCCCTTCCAGTAGAACTCATCCCTTTAACCTGTGAACGCCAAGAGCATTACGCTTTGTCACTGATTAGCTGTCCCTGGTTGACGTGCTTGTGTCAGTCTCACTGTAATGTGTGTGTAGTGGGCTGTGCAGAATGCGAATGCAGGTTTCCTCTTCGTGCCTTAACGACGTCCTGCCTCTAGGTTTAACAGCAGAATCGAAGAAAACAGCCGATGGCTCTGGGCTAACACGAAAGCCTTGCTGTTTTCACAAATAATACGCTGTAATGTTTTGAAAGCTTTCACGATGATACATGCAGTAATTTACCGAATGTTTGGGAACTTGGTATAAATAGAAGTTTTACACACCTCATTTCTTGTTAGCGAAACACTTAGGTACTACCGAACATTGCAGCCGAGTGGTTAGAAACCCTGCTTCAAATTCGAGGTGTCCATGGTTCAAATTTCGGCCCGGAAATGAGCTATTCTGAGATTGTCGTGATTTTCTTCAGTTTCTCCACGCAATTGCCGGGATTATACCTTTTTTCAGGTCACGACCACTTCATTCTACATCCTTTCCAGAACATCATTCTTCCAACATTATAAAAGCTGAGCTATTGAGCGGCACTTAGACTAATCATGAATTTAATATATCTGAAGTAATTAGAACAATATTTAATATATATAGACATTTATACCTTGATAATTCTTCTTAATCTGTTGTCTCTACTACTACTATGAGCCTACCACAATCTTTACAACCACCGAGATGTTATTGTATACGTAGCTGTCATTTGTAAACTTTTTATTCGATGATAATGTCAACGGTCTCGGTGTTTATGAAGAAAGTCATGCGAAAAGAAATCTATTGAATGACGTAGCAAAGATTAGAATTATGAAGACTTGTTCGACGTGGTGGAAATTAGAGAATTTAGCGGCCGTATGTTTCCGCTTAGTACTTTCAATAACGTGCTTCATATTAAATCCAATCCAAATCACAGGACCTCACAAGAGGCTAGTAAAGAAAATAAAAAAGGCATAATTCATGGTACATCATGTTCAATATTTTACTTCCATATAAGTGGTGCTGCTTTCTGATTTTATCAATCTCCTTTTTTTTTTAAAATAGATTAAACATTTTCTTGCTAATTTCTATATACAGAGTTATTCATAATTCCCTGACACATTACAAAAAATCGCTGGACTTGAATGGTGCAACGGATGTTAACATAGGACATGGCGATAGAAAGAGAAACTCTCCAAGTTTATTTTAAAAAGTGCTCAATGTGTCCGCCCTTTGTGACGCGGGAGACGTTAAGCCGATAATCCATTTCCGCCCACACCCGCTGCAGCATGTCACGATCGATTTGTGATATGGCAGCGATGATTCGTCTTCGCAGTTCAGGCAGATCCCGTGGCACAGTCGGTACAAAGACCTGGTCCTTAACGTACCCCCATAAGAAGTAATCGCATGGCGTCAGGTCAGGTGATCGGGGTGGCCAACGAAGCAGCGAATGGTTATTGAGCGTTTATGAGGTATGTGAAGTAAATATGGAGAGTATCTTTCTATCGGCATGTACTATGTTACCATCTATTGCACCATTGAAGACTAGCGATTTTTTGTAATGTGTCAGGGAATTATGAATAACCCTGTGTATGTGCCAGCAGTATTCAAGCCTGCAAATAATTGGCGAATTTCCAAGGGGCGCATGCAATATGTCCACTGCAGACAATGTGGCCGAAGCAATTCGGTGATTCTATCTTTATCCTGGGAAGGAGGATATGAATATCTTGACGGTGTTTGGCGTCAGTGGCGTTGTGATGTCAATGAGAACAATTCCATACAATGCTCAAAGACAAGTATGCTATAATATAATCGAAATAAAAAATTGTTATTGATTTAAGTAGTTTTATTTCCTATTTTATATCGTTTTTGCCTCTCTTTTATTCTTATAAACCCAAGGCGTTCAAATGACCAATAATATAACTAGTTTCTTTACAGGAGGTGTAAGACTCTCATACTCTAATGCCGTCATCATTGCCAAGACACGCCGGAAGACATTAATTATGTGTCATGGCTACCAACTACTTAGTACTTAGCTATAACTTGTACCGGTCGTATAAGTCCCACATCAAAACTTGTAGTGTACGTATTCTAGTTTACTGATGAACTAGTGAGCTCTATATACACATTATAACGACATAGCGCAATACGGCTTAAAACAGTATTATGGCACACGTTAAATATAATATGTCATATATTAGTAGCTGAATTTATTGTTCTCAGTTTACTTTGGCACATTTTGCACATATGATAGAAAATTAATTTTCAGGAATGTCGGACTGATTTTCTGAAAAGGTAAAGTACAGAAACATTGCCAATTTCAAGGAAGGACACCAAACATTGTTTAAGCAGAATTTAGATTTCCAGAGAAATTAACATCTGAAATAATGACTCAACTATTATAGATACAACACACTATTTAAATCTCTTATCAAAAGCTTTTCATTATACAGAACAGTCTTATGGATATTTGTTCCGAATAAGATATGTTTAAATTTTAAGTTGCGTTTTTCTATTCGATTTCTGATTTAGTATTATATAGTTGTATAATGTATTATTATAGTGTATAGTATAGCTCTATCGGGACATTAATACCTTATCTAAACGAGTCTAGGAAGTAATATTCCAACAGACTGAACATATTTTACGGATGGCGTTTTCCTCACTTTTAGTTCTTTATTAGTCTTCATCAGCGTGAATTCAGGCGTAACAGTTTCTGATCATTTCGGATCAACATTCCTCTGGTATTGGCAAGAAGTGATACTTAATGGGAGATTACAGGAGTTATTTACAGAATTTAAAAAAAGCCTGCAGTTGGGGAGAGAAATATGGTGCAACATTTTTATTTAATTATATAACGTCTATGCACAAATCTAGTTAGGCTAAATAGAGAAAAACTTAAAAATTTGTAGCTGATTTGATAGTGTATTCAGAAACAAGTTGTAATATAGTGATCGTACCCCTTGTTTCAAACACAAATGTTTAAGTTTTCCAGTTAATATTAATGATATACTTTGATAATCCGCAGAAAAAACTCCAGTTAGATAAAGAATTCAATTTTAAACTTTTGTTATCTAGACCCTTCCAATATCGTAAATTTAAATTAACTCTGATTAGGTCCACTGGTCACAACGTTTAGCATTGTTTAACGTTTAATAATGTTAGAATGGTACTACAAATAACTTCTTATTGATTATTTAATATGATAATTGTTACATTATATTTAATATTATCACGTGTGAGACAATGTTATGGTCTTTTGTGTAATACTAATAAGTTCATTAGAATTTATTTGTGTTGGTATACATTATTACCGGTAAAACTCCACTGCAGGCATATATGTTTGTCCGCGTCTTTCTGTGTTATGCAATCCTGTATGGGTAGAGGCCTTGCGACGGGCTGATCACTCGTCCAAAGAGTCCTGCTAGATGTCTAAAAGATTATGAGAACTCCCATTTGTCCGGAAGCCAAGGTCCTTCATGGACTGTAGAGGCTAATATAATAAAAAATGGTATATATTATTTCGTCAGTTTATAAAAATGCATCTTAGCATTTACGAAAATAACGACATTAATAAAAACAATCTCAGTAACGTCGCAAAATTTTTGTTATTTTTCCTTTTAAATGTGTATAGACGTTTAGAAACTTATACATTAAAATGGTTGTTTGGAAATTTATCAGTTACATTTCCGTTTAAGCTTACATCTAGAATTAAAAACGTCACTTATTGTATTCAATCATATATTTTCAAAAAGAAGTAATGTATGGATAAATATTAAATACATTTTTCTTCAAAGTCAGTCCGTAAATTCAGTAGAACTAAGCGAGATTAGATCTGAATGTGTGAAAGTTGGCAGGACTGGCGCTACTCATCTTCTCGCGTGTAAGCAAGAGTCTCTCGACTTGTCTCTCATGCTAAATGCTATCATTTTTAATGAACCCCTTTCAAGAATTCTGACACCGCATGGCCAATGTAACGGACACAACCTGTAATTTGCCCCGTCGCGAATGAACGTTGCTGAATTACTTGCTCCATCATATATATTATTATAAAAAAGAAAACCCACATCTTTTCAGCTACAGGAATCATTAACTTGTTTCAGCTTTAGGACAGGCACTGCTCCCATCTTCGGTTTGTACCGTGATAATACCATGCAGAACCATTCTTATTTGTAATTATATAGTAATTATTTAAATGATGTTAAAATTCACATTACTTGTTCTATAACTACAACTAGTTGAGCACCGAACTTTACTTTCAGTTATTACATCTCATTACTTACATTTATTTTGTTCAGAACCTTAACATTAACTGCATTCCAGATGGAACGTAGATATTTTTCAAATCTACTCACGGAACAGCAATGTAAGTAATATGAAATTAATAAAAACTCCCTACTCTGTCTTAAGGGGTTTTGGGCCCTACAGGGTAACATTTATGAAGTGTGTATTATAACCGTCGCCTTGATAATTTTGTTAAGGAATTTTTGGTTTAATGGTATAACATTTATGACAAAGTGTGTTTACCACTTCAGGCTAACCTGTTAATTCTAATGGGCAATTTTCTAAGTGATTTATATTTGTGTAAATTTGAGTGTATAGTACAGGAGGAACTTGAACAAGGAACCTTGGGGGTATATAGAAATTCTATTTTTCTTCTAGGTTTTCTAAATATTTTACATGCTTTTCTTGTTCGGCAGGTTATTCCAGTTTTATTAGTAATTAGAAGTGAGAAGTACAACAATGTTATTTCGTGGAAACTTTCGTTTTACTTTTATGCACCTCGTTTTAAAATCTGATTCTTGCATTAGCTTATTTTAGCGTGTATTAAAGAAAGTATTCACATCCATCTTACTCAACTAACTGTCCAGTGACAGATACGTCACAAGCAATTATTATTCCATGCATCTTATCTCATATAGTTGACAGAGCGTCATTAAATTAACCAGAAAGAACAAAATCATTTATGCAGTGTAATGAAGAGAAACTGACGTCATCAAACTTAGACTGTTGCAGAGGATCTCATATGGCCACGTCTGAGGAACGCCTTGCCCACATTCCATATGCAAATTGCCGCCATCTTGCATACAAACAATCTGTCTTCGTCTTCTTGAATTATATCTCTGGTTCTACATCACACTCAAACGTGAAGTCACATGTGACCATCTACGTAACTGTTTTTGTAATTAGCATAATATATCACGAGGCATCTGTCTCGACTGCCTCGCTCAAATTTGTATCTGCCAATCTCGGTCTCATATGATTAATTATCTTCTACCGTGTCTTACAGCTGAGTGTGTTCACATGTCACAAAGTCAGGGACTACTGTATTTGTTACTGGGCACAAATGAATGAGAATTACTATTTAATAAATGGATGCTAGTGTAGTACTAACATTCAAAGCTAATCGTATCCTACGGTCTGGTGTGGCCTCAGTATTATATGACATGGTACGAGAGGTATATGTAAATTAATGCTAAATTAAAGAGGCAATTGTAGAAATTAAATTATGTAATACTTATAAAAGGTTTATGACTGATATATTTTAGTGATGTTATTCTCATGAGCTAACAAATTAAATGTGAAGCGTTGAACATTAATTGATATAATCGTATATCTAAAGTTTTGTGTACTACACTAAGTAGGCCTTAATCTGTTATGTATAAATGTTCAGTTTATGTGTACATATATATATATACATATATATATATATATATATAAAACAAAATTTTCCCGCTTTTTTGAACTAAGATCGTAATTAATAGACCTATTTTGAATGGGACTTCCAACTATGCATAACTGAAACTTGTTTATTGTGTTTAAAGGGGGCCGTAGTAACATTTTAGACAAATTAGCAGTAATAATGTGCGGGAAACCAAATATTTTGCTTTATAACACTTCTTGCTCCCAGTTTATTTTGGTCAACTTATATTTTCCTTTGTTTGTGCTAAGGCAAATTATGTGAGACTTTGTTAACTCTCGCCTTGAAGAAAAACGAGCTTCAATGTTCACAGATTAATAATTATTTTAAATGGATTGACCTGTGTCTTGTATTGTATAAACCCACAGCAAAAGGAACATAAGTAAACATTAGAATTATGTAAAAGATAATCAATTTTCTCTCTTTTTAAATGAAAAATTATTGAGCAAGGATTCTATTTTATTCGCCTTGTTCGGCTGCTATCAAGCATAAAACCAAGGGAGGCTTCAAAATATGTTCGCAAAAGAACCAATCTGTCGTTAAAATGAACATAAATGAATATTTTCAATAATAAATTGTTCATAAATCAGTCTCATACAGGATTTTATAATCGAGACGGGTCCGGCGAAAAGAACAGGCACATTAATAAGATGAGTTTTTGCAAAAGTTCTTTGAAACATGTATAAAATATGTACGAGCGTGTTCTTTCATTAAACACATTTCTACACCTTCCTTGCACAGTGTAATTCAAATTTAAATTATATTAATACATTTTACTTACACACCCAATTAAATATTTAAGGAATCACCCTCGAGTACTTCAGAAAGTGCTGGAATCGAAGACTTGAGGTTGTGGAACAGAAGTCATACTGACACTGAAATAACATTGCAGTCGGAATCAGAGTTTTTATGGCTTTCAGTCACAAATCGTGACAGATGTACTGACATCATAATTAAGTGCTCTTAATATTTTAAAAGAATAGAAAAATGAACATTATATGCTGTTCGAGTAGGAATTTTATCGTCCTCTTTACAAATTATATAATACGCAGACAGGCCACAATTATTTGTTTGGTGATACGAGGTGCGATCGGAAAGTTTCAAGACTGTGTCAATAGAGGGCGAACCGGATGTAGTACGAACTTCTGCCGCTAGGGGGTGCGGCCTACATTCATAGTGAATCAGTGTGCCAGCCGGCATCATCGAATTAGCATTTGTTTCTTAGTTACGGGCGTTTTGGTAGTGCATTACACCGACCCTCCTGCGATTTCGGAATGGCGGATTTTCATGAACAAAGAGCGTGCATCAAATTTTCCCAAAGACTCGCCAAAACGGCTACGGAAACCTATGAAATGCTAAAGCAAGCATTTGGGGAGTCCGCAATGGGTCGTGCACAAACTTTTGTGTGGCATTCACGTTTTAAAAATGGCCGAACCTCTGTCGATGATGACGAGCGTTCTGAACGACCATCTTCGAGCACAACGCCCGAAAATGTTACGAAGATTCGGAAGGCCATTCACGAAGATCGACGTCGTACCATCAACGACTTGTGCGACATTGTTGGGATAGGCTATGGGAGGTTGCGTGAAGATGTGAGACGGAAGCGGCCGTCAAAGTGGCGCAACCACAACTGGCTGCTGCATCATGACAACGCGCCAGCGCACACCGCCCACAAAGTTCGGCAGTTTTTGGCCTCAAACACCATGGCCGTCATCCCGCACCCTCCTTATTCGCCGGAGTTAGCTCCGTGTGACTTCTTCCTCTTCCCAAAGATGAAAATTCAGCGAAAGGGAAGGAGATTTGAGACGATAGAAGAGATTCAGGCAGAATCGCAGATGGTGCTTGACAGGCTGACAAAGAAAGATTTTCAGGGATGCTTCCATGCTTGGCAGCGGCGTTGGGATCATTGTGTTCACTCCCAGGGGAACTACTTCGAGGGTGATGGATGAATTTAATACCTGAGATAAGTGTACGGGTTTTTATACGCGCAGTCTTGAAACTTTCCGATCGCACCTCGTACATTTTAACCATTGTCTACTGCACCTGTTAATTAAAATTTTTAACAATAAGTAATTACCTATAAAACCAAACGTAATATCTCAGGAAGAGTGCAATATTCTACACACTTAAAACGTTATGAAGACGATGAAAGTGACTATAATTCTTTCGTGAAATGAGTCTATAGATCTTATGTGACCTGTAAATTAGTCGCATGTAGTATAGGCGCAAACACGAGGGGTATATTGTGGTCTGTAAATTCTTGATGCATGTAATGCATAAACGTATACAGTGAAGACCACCTTCACTCAAACTGACATTGCTGTAAGTATGAATGGTTATCAAATTCTACTTTTCTTTATTCTGATTTATTTTATCTCTTTGAAGCCAAAGTTCCTCTGAATAATATTCAGTATTCAGTCAGTACCTCAAAGAAAACACAACACTTATGTAAACATAAAATGCTGTGTTACTTATTATTAACGTAAATCGTATATACATGTTGAAGCGAAATTTGCGCACTAGATCTCCATAGTATGATCCAGAGTCAAAAAAAGAGTCGAAGATATTATACAACATATTTTGCTCAGTTTTCGGAATACACGCCACCGTTAAATGGGGTAACATACATCTCAGCAGTGTTAATTTTCACGGCTTTACACTGAGCGCGTTGTTATGTGTACTTAAGACACAGTGCACAGAAAGTTTCTATTGAGACCGAGTGCTCTTGGAGTAAACACACGACGACGAACACTGTGGCATACCCATAACCCTCGAAGCCCGCAATAGTCGAGCTCGTATTGCTGCACGGAATTACGCGCTAATTTATCTTAGTCGACGTCATCCAGAAGCCAATTTGTTTTGACGACTGGAGGAGCTTCTCCGTTAGACATAACGTGTAACACCTACTCCACATGTGAATTCAGGTCGCCCACGGGCTGTACGGACACCACACAATGAAGATAGTTGCAGGTGTGGAACGAGAGCAGTGGAGAAGCTCACGCGATGTCGCAAGAGAATTGAGACTACCGACGTACTTCACGACGAGCAATGGAATCCATACCACTACTCGCGGAGCGCACATCTGTTTCTGGACGATCGTCTTGTACAGATGCAATTTTATGAATGGCCACGACATAAACACCCTGCAGATTAGCTCTCTTTATACAACATTCTGTGGACAGAAGAAGCTTATTTAAATCGTGCGGGTGTGTTCAACGTCCATAACAGTCGTCTTTGGGCAGGAGAAAATTTTAACGCTATCCGGGAACATTGACAACAAGACCGCTTCATTATCAGCTTTTAGAGCAGCGTTTCTCAACCGGGGTTCCGCGAGCAATCGCCGGGGGTTCCGCGAGAAATAGTGATGAATAGGCTAATCATATGTAAATGTATTTTTGAGTCATTTTTATGCTTAATTTTATATTCGTAATTTTACTATACACGTACGACATATTCTCGGAAAATTCTTGGGTATTATAATAAAGTCTTCAACCTGTTATGTTATTTAGAAATATAATAATCATAAGAAATATATTTAGCGACGTCTATACGGCGCCAGCGTGAAACCGCCTTTAGTGGTCAGTGTACAGGAGCTCTACGTTGTGGATTCACGTATCATCGAGTGACTCAAGTAAATTTTATTATACAAATTGGCTTCAAAAATAACATTTACCTTGACACATATATTTGTTCATATGACATTTTACTTTGACGTATCTTATGCCTTTTTAACATTGTCAATAAACGATTTAGTTATTGTAGTAGTTATTATCTCTTTTCGTTCTGTTTATATGTGTTATATACGATATTGGTTATTTATGTTAATTTTTTGTGTGAATGAAAACCTCCGTATGAGGTCTCTTGAACAGGCAGTTTGATTTCAGTTTTTTTGTATTGTCAATAAACTTGAGAAAAATATAAGTTATTTTTTGCGTAAACCAGCTATCAGAAAAAATATATTAAGTTTTCCTTATAAACTTTTAGTTTATAAAAAAGAAAGAAAGATATCAATAATGATATATAATAATTTTTATGTAGGGGTTCCCTGAGACATGAATATTGTTTCAAGGGTACCGCAAGGGTAAAAAGGTTGAGAAACGCTGGTTTAGAGTGTTATCGTCGGGGACATTGTCGTGGGCCCCTATCTGTTACATGACAGGTTGACTGATCAACTATATCGTTTTTTGTAAACTGTCCTACTGGGTCTTCTTGAAGATGTGCCTGTAGCTGTAATGCATAGGTTGTGGTTTCAGCACGACGGAGATCTCGCGCGTTATGGGGAAGATGTCCCGCAGTGGTAGAACGCGACATAACCAGGAACGTGCGCTGGACGTGGAGGACCGATTACACGTGTTCTCAGTCGCCGGACCTAACTCCGACGGATTTCTTCCTGGAAGGAGCACGTAGTCTTTGCCAGGATTATCGAAGATCTCGTGGCAAGACTTCATGCAGCTGTGACAACGGTCGATGTCAACATGTTTAGGCGTATTCTGTGCGGCACTGCCATCTGTCGTGAAATGGACGGCGGCCTCTTCGGACGCCTACTGTAACTATGAAGGTCCCATGGGTTGATCTTGTGATAGCTTGATCCATTTTACGGTAACGTGTATCATAAAAATATACGTCACAGGACATACGTTGTATAATAAGTTCGACTTTTTTAATAACGTATCAGATCATGGAGTGCTTGTGTGATAATTTCGTTTCACTCTGTACAGTTACCACTAGCCTTTAAGGGGTCAACGTAATTTGGGCAAATAGTTAATAGAAATTAAACTTTAATACAGATTATTTTACAACTGGCGCGTTGTGCAATTAATAAATCTGAAGACATAACACGTGGACGAAATACAGGACGATTTATTGCCCCATATGCATTTTAATTTATTCACTATAGACGAAATTCGTATGATTTGATTGTATTAACTATAAAGTGTCCCATGAGCTGAAAGAAACTGGGGGACGTAGTTTGTAACATTTGTATGATCATAAAACCGTACTTAGCTAAAATGAATGGCTCACTCCGAAACAACGTGAACATGTTTTGTTTAAGTAAAATCTATCCGATTAATTTTTACCTCTAAATTATATTTCAACGCATCGTACAGGTTAATTTCAGTGGCAATAGAAATGGAGTTTTTTGTGGAATAAGCCTATGCTTTACAATGTGCAGACTCAGATATTCTTTACTCTCAGAGCAGCAGCCTTCTGTCTTTAAATTTATAGGCCTTAACATTTTTAGATATGGTCAGAAGTGGCAAGGAAATAGAGCATATAGCAATACAAGTAGGCAATCTCTTCATAAGCCTGGATCCATATACGGGTTAGATACATAGCTCGTGAACGTCATATGCAAGCCTGACTTACATCCTCTAGCTATACCATTTGAAGAGCTGCCTTTTATATGTAGCCAATATAATATCATATTTTATTTTGATGTGACAGGGGTCTTGATTTAAAGGGGCTATAAAAGTCCAAACCCCAGTTTCCCGTGGCCCGCTGCCGAATACATAATACCCATTCTAGCATGCGCTGCCCGCCTCTCCACCACTGTTACCACTCATCTCTACTAGGTTCGATCACATTCTTCATCATTCTGACTGCCTAATCCCTGTAACTTTATAAGAATGCCCATTATATTCTGATTAGTTCATCTGTTGACATTTCATTCAATTAGATACAAAATACTCTGTGGTATTTAAATATGCTGAGTTTGAATTTTTTTTAAGTTCATTAGAGCATACTTTTGAACTGGGATATACGCTTACCATGAATGTTATGTAGGAAATTGGAAGCAGAAAAAATGTTTGCCGCCAGTTTTACAGGTAAAGAATTCTGTGTCCGTAAAAATGAATCTCCCACAGGTAACATTATGGGAGACTGAACTAGAAATATATAGGCACACTTCAGAGAAACAGTAAAAATTAGTCAGTAATTAGTCTGAATTAGGAAGGTAACAGCTGTGCTTATGTGAACCTTTGTTATTATATTTGTGCATTTATATGTGTGATGCAGTCCTTAAAATGCTAAAAATTTTGGCAGCTGTTAAATTAACACGGTACTCAAGAAGATATTTGGACCCAGGAAACAAGTGGGAATATAGAATATTGCTTAACGAGGAACTGCGTAAATTGTTCAGGTCACCTAGAATAGTGTGGATAGTGAAATCTAGGAGGCTCCAATGGGCTGGACATGTAGCACACTTGGGGAAGGAAAGGAGTGCATACATAAATTTGGTGGGAAACGACAACTGGGCAAACTAAAAAAGAGATGGAAGGATAACATCAAGATGGATCTTAGGGAGAGGACTGTGAGGATGATAAATGGGTGGAGATTGCTCTGGATCGTGCCCGGTGGCGGGCTTTGGTGTTGTCGGTGTTAGACCTGCGGGGTCTGCTGCCTGGCAGTTAGTTAGTTATATTAACAAATATGGATCGGATAGGTTTGAAACACACTTCTTCGCTTTTAGTTAATCTGTAAAGTTATAGAAATTATTTCTGTTGTGCAGCTTTTTGGTGTGTATTCTACAGATAATTACTGTTTCTTCACTCGTTACATTTTGCACACACTTCCTGAATGTTTATCGAGGTAGGGGAGACCAGGGCAGAACGGGGCAGAACGGGGCCACGGGGCAGAACAGGTTATCGGCTTTATTTCGTCTGTAATGCGTTGCGATCTATCGGGACTGGGTGAAATACCATTAGCATACAGCACAGGGTCATGTCATGTCAGTCAGTGCCATTTTGTGTTTACAGTTCCTGAAATAATCACCCATGCCGAATTTTGCACCTACATTTTAAAATTCTTTCTCAGTTTCCAGTGAAGGTAAAACCTATTCATTATTCATATCCACTTTGTTGAATGATGCATGTTACAAGGGGTTTTCTTGGAAGTCTTAAACACAATATATTTATTTATTTATTTTATGATGTCATTTTCGTTGGGACAATCCTAATTTGAAAGAGTATACTCTGGGCAGGATGGGGTAGGGCAGAATGGGGTAACTAGAGAAGAGGATAAAATGGCAATTGCCTGTAATGTGGCGTTGTCTATTCGCAGTCTATTGAAGGGTGCATCCGGTATTCGTCTTGCTTGAAATGGGCCCATAACTCATGTGCAGGTGTTGATAGTCACGATGATGAAGAGGTGCACATGTGTGCCGTCTGCATTAGGCCTAAGTAGATTTCAAATGTGTAAAGTTTCGACATTTTACATTGTATATTAAATAATTTTTACATCCTATGTCATAATTATTAGGTAATCTGTGTCTTCTTACAACTTTTCAAACATATGACAACCATACTCCGTCTTGCCCCGGGGACGGGGCAAAATGGAGCTAGTTACATTCTTGTAAAGAAATTAATATTTAAAAAACTATAACTCTCAGAACTAAACTAATAACTTATTATAAATTTCAACTAGACAATAAATCCACACAAGGTTCCTCCATGTGTTTATATTTATTATTGTCCCTTCCATATGCCTCCGAAAATTATGTTCCCCGTTCTGCCCTGGTCTCCCCTACATGTTTTAGACGAGTGTGCCTGACTTCAGTTTCGACACGTATACGTAGTTATTGCTCTCATATTTTTAAAAACTAAGAATTCTAATTATTATTTTAGTCGCCTGTTATAAAATATTTTTAAAGTATTTAGTATTCCAGGCAAAATGATTTGATTATTAAAAAGTTTTGAAGGTTGTTAGTTTGTATGACAACTAGATGTACTAGATTGGTGTGGGGTGTTGTTATCTATAACAGGAAGTATTTTTCAATACTAATGTTGTTTCGATTTTATACGTAGTTGTGTGTTTGAAAGATTCATATTATAAGAACACGTTATTGGTGGAGAAGGCTATAAATATGTCGACAGACAGAAAGGTAAATATGGCTCTGGAATTGTCTTGCAGGTTTGTTGTTAAGATGATACATGCGCCTTCATAAATCATTTACACAGACACACGTAACATTTGAGTAGAAGAATTTGTGCTATTACGAAGTCAATATCTTACCTTTTTTTATTTAGCAACACAGTGAGCTAAAACAAATTTTGTGAAAAGTGCAAAAAACCTGACCTCGTGATAAATGGGTCGAGGTTCGATCTCAAGCAGGCTTAGTTCCATCAACGATTTTACTCCTGTGGGATTCTTTTTAGATTTTCTAAAGTTTCTGCTTCTAACAGGTTTTTCGTTATTTATAACTTTCTTATCTGTGATGAAACCTGTCAAAAATTAATCTGCGTAGGTTGAACTTCGCCTGTAAATCTATTAAACAGCGAGAGCCAACACCAGCATTCACTGGGTGCTCTTTATATCACTGGATTAAAACGTATAATATGTAATGACCACTTTAAATTGTGGATTTCTTCAAAATTTAGTACAGAAGTTTCATATGGATAAATTATTATTTCTGAAATATATTGTAACATAGTTTTTGTTTGAATTGTGTGCTTTCTTTTAGCATACTACGGAAAACTGAGGTGCGAAACAGGTTTCCAACCGCCGACAAAATGTCAGGAAAATTATGATCTCGTTCTGATCAAATTTAGAGATAGCGTACTGGAATTTTACTTCAAAATAAATACAGTTTTTTGTACATACTCAAATATGTCGAAAACCCTCTTATGCCCATATTATTTATCTACGTATTTAATTAAAATTTATTGACAATATTATCACCACTTTTTAATAATATATTTTCCTAATACACGAGCGTGTATTACTTACTGTATTGGTCGCATTTAGAGTGACAGCATAGTATTTTGTGGTCTATAGAATCTATGACTGTTGTTTAAAGCAGTTAAAATGTTTTAAAATGAAGTTTTAATGCCCTTCATTAAAGACTTGTGTGATAACAAGACATATATGTGCCGAACAAGTTCGTTCACTCCATAACTGCCGAACAGTCCATAGGAAGAATAGGCTGGTGCTTATGAAATTTGTGTGTTTATTTTATATGTTTGTATGCTTAGATTCAATATTGTATATAGTTTTCAGAAACTACAACTTTTATATAACAGTGTGCTCAATTTGAATACATCTGCATTTGTGCGTATTTTTTCATGCAATGAGCTTCCTTTGGTGTGGAAGTGAACACCATTGCTTTAAGTTACTGATTATACATCTCATTTTCCATTGAGTAAATGGGTCGACAGTCAAACAACGAGGGCATTACGTTGAACTTTCAATATAGGGCCTCTGTGCTCACATTATACGAGCCTACGCCTCTCATTCCCACTTATATACACACAATTTCTATGGGTGAGCGTGCCTTTTAACGGCGAGGTTTTATGGGCAAATCAAATGGCGAGGCCGGCAAAACGACGTATCTGGCGAGTCTCTTCCAGTTGATATCACAATACTCATATTGTCGGCTGGTCAGACTGACGTTTATGATCTCTGATATACGCTCCAATCCTTTTCATTAGCTGTCCGATCGACATAACAGTAAAACACGAAGACTTTAAAATGAAAGTAGAAAACATGTCTGCTGTGTGTGTTGAGGTATGATCGCTGTAGGATAAGGGGCTGACGCTGTACCACATGGTACACTCAGGTCTAAGGAAAATATGCTCATTCATGAAAAGTTTTAACTGCATAATGTGAAAACCAGCAACGTACTGAAGATGCTTAGAAAATAAAACTAACAAATATATCTCTATACAGACGTAAATATTTATATACGTATAAAATATGTGTATTCTTTTTTACACAAGTATTAGTAAAATATGAGTATTCTTGTATATTTCCATTCGTATATTAGTTAAAGTGATAACGTTTTGTAAGCTGGCTCTTCTTCTGTCGTCAGGTAAATGTATAAAGCCTAATCTGGTGGTCCCATTGGATTCAGCTAATCTCATTCCAATGGTCTAAATTTATCCAACGGATTCAACAATGTAATCTTCGTACTCTACTCTTCACGACTGTAATCTTGAGACTTGCAAGGAATGCAGGAAGTACGAAGCGTTAAAGGCAGACGCTATCTTTCCTCTTTCCTCCTTCACCCCACTTCCTCAACCCCCAAGTCTCAAGATTACAGTCGCGAACTATACCTAAGCCTGTTGACGAAAACAGAGTCAGCTTCAGAAACGTGTGCTAACTAACATACGAAGGGAAATTCCGAAGAACAATTATCAATTAATAACACATCTTTGTTAAAATCTAATCCTACAAGTGGAAGTAGTTTGTAGTACAAATTATTAAATTTATAAAATAGTGCTCAGTTTATCGTTGGGACTGGTGACATGCCTAATAATTACACATGCCTCTTTAACAAAAAATACGTCTGGCAATTCCAAGTGAAGTCTGTAAAGCGAGTGTATTTAAGCAATAGTCGCTCAGCTAGAAAAAAATGATTCACCTCTTTCATTCTGTAGCTTGAAGGTTCATTACCGTTTTCACAACAGCCCATCATCGATACCTGCACCGAGCCAGTTGAATTCAGCACATATCATTACGTTATTTTGAGTCTCATTTTAACAATATGTTCCCACTAAAATGTTGTCTGCATTTATCAAATCTCATGCATATTACATCCTGCATTTAATCCCACTAGCAATATCTAACGCCTTTCTTCACAGTTATCCACAACCTTGTGTTATTTTCTCCTACATTGGTCCTTATATTCTCCTGAACAAATTCTTCTCAAACACCACATGTAACGCTCTCCAGTTGATCTTAAAACAACTTTCATATCCATAAAACAGAACAGGTCAGTTTATGTATTTTGTACTTTAATTTTGTCTAAGGAACAAGAATTCTACACCTCCTCCCCATTATCCAAAATAGATACCTTTGTCAAAGAAAGAGAATCGGACTAGACGACCGTGGTTCAATTCCCCGCAGGGACAAAGGATTATTCTCCCAGCCTCTATGTCCAGACCGACTATGAGGCCCACCCATCCTCCTATCTAATTGGTACCGGGGGCCCCTTCCCCGGGAATAAATAGCGGCCGGGGCGTGACACTGCCCACTCCCTCTCCCACCAAGTTCCTAAGTCAAGAAGGAATAGAAGCTATACCTTGTCTCACCCCCATGGCGTGTAGCTACACCAAAATGTGGATTTAAATCCGAACTAGATCAGATCAGAGAAAATAATCGTGGAGACGAGTTTCGGTCTAAGACGGGGAAGTTAGTTGTCTTCAGCCAGAATATATGTTAATTCTGTGTTTGGTTTTGTGGAAGATCTTCAAGAATTGAATTAGTTCTGTTAGCTACTGGCAGCTTTAAGGGAAAATGTTATTTCGTGTTTGTCAGTTTTAACAGTTTATTTGATGGGGATATGACGAGATAATACAATCCTGCAGGCCCTGAACCTGAGATGTCTGTGATCGGTGTCGTCATAAGCAGTTAAAGGGAGCTGAGGAATGAAAACACCGGGTTTGGAAACAACATTTCGACTTCAGGCTTATTCTTGGCTTGAAAAGTGCCCAGCTGGAGGCAAAGTAATCACTTCTCCTATTCTCATTCTCATTTATTCTTCATATGTGTCACCCTTTACTACTCCTATATGCCCAATATTTTGCTTTTAGCAACTGCAGTTTTGTTGTGTGGTCGTGTCGGTCACTGAGTATCACCAAGCACTCTACTTGAAACAGACCTTGTTATTAACAGTGTTGCATCAGCTATGAATGTATGGCGCATGGAAGTTACAGATCTGAGTGTTTAACAACAGGATTACTGGGAATAATATTGAACTGAGAATTGTATTCAAAGACCAGACGGCAACTGTTACCGTTCCTCTTCTTCTTTGCTTTGTTGCCAAGGTGGGATCGGGTTTGATGAAGGAATTTATGAGACTCTTATGATGGGTTTACGGGGTTTAATTAAAGATCACCTCAGCTTTGTCTTTAGGTATTTATTTTCAGGTGATTGCTGAATTAATTTCTCCGCACGAAATTGGTAAAAGTTAATGTACTACACCAATGCGTCCGTGATAACGTTTCAACTTGCAACAACTGCCAACTGACTCTAAAAGAAGTTTTCTCCCAAATATATTCATTTCGCCCACTCATTCCGAAATCTGAATTTTGTAACATCATTGATTCGACTTCCCACTTTGTTTTGTGATTGGTTGAATAATTTAAATTTAAGTCAGAATAACTTTTCTCTGATTGGTCGGTTCGATACCCGAGGTCAACTGTGACAGTTTACATCGCGTGGTGACGCTAGGTCACTTATTCCTACTTTTGCATAAACCCAATTAATAGGTATACGACCTCCTAGGGGTGAAATACTGCAATGGCCTGTCAAAGAATCCAGTTACAAGAAGTTTTAAACTTCTTGAATGTGGATTTTTCGAAAGGACAGCTGTTAGTGACGAATGTAGGTCTGTGTTCCGCTGATCATTCGCGACATGTGCGGGCGTGAATGTATTGAAAACGGAAACATTACTTCATTCTTGATGGGCGGTCATAGTCTGAGCTCGACCTCACGACTGGACGATTACACAACATATTTTAATATGCTGTTCCGGAATTTGTGCTCCAGAGCCAAGTAAAATCATGATTACCGCGTCTGAAAAGCACATAGACCTAAATAAGTAAGGCAATAAACAGGTAAATGAATTACTAAGAAATGCTTAAGGTGGGAATTAACCGGGAGCTGCTGAAAATTTTAAACTGTGGGCCTTCCCTTTACCAGATATTATTAAGGTATTCAAAACAAGAAATAGCAGATGGGTGTGACGTGCATGACGCAGGAAAGAGGTGACAAACCTTTAGTTTAAATAACTGGAGAGACGAGACCTCTCGTAGACCGAGACGTAGATTCGACGATACCATTAAAATGGATATAGGAGAAACAGATTGTGGCGATGTCGACTGGATTCATCTTGATTGTTCTTATGAACACGGTAATAAAATTTCAGTCCATAGAAAGTGGGGAATTTTTTGACTAGCATAATACAAACTGTTTAGTACATCTTTTCAAGGACTCTCCTCCGTACTTACTAAATTCTCTGTGTATGTTGGTCATTCTGCCAGTCAGTTTATACACACAAGCATATAGAAATTTTAATGTTTCTGAAGATCAGATAATACTATCTAACGAATTAAAATGTTATACTTTCCAGTGTAAATCGTTGTGAAATTAGACTGACCCAAATAGAGGACCAACAGAAACAATTAGCACTAAAGTAACCCCCATTATATTATGCACTATTTAATTATTAGCTGACCTCACAAACTTCCACTTTGTTTAATTACTGTCCCTTACCAATTTTTTTACATATCCATTTCTTCTCCTCAGTAGTTATTTGCCCTCCCTTCTGTCTTTCTGTTCCACATCGCACAAACGGAACTTATCACTCTGGCAACGGGAAATGTGGGAAGTAGAGGGGGCACATTTCGAATTTTCCGCTACATAAAGCATGTTAAGATTTGGGACCCAGTTGTGGCTGCGGCTAGCCGTGGACTGACTCCTGCCGGAGGCTGCTAGAAAAGAGATGAGAGAAGAAAGAGAGAGAAAAGTTGAATTATGGAGTGTAAAAATAAGCGATATGTGGCTGATCCTTTTATTGCCTCTAAGGCTGTAAATTACCCCACGGGAACAGATGCTGCGGAAACCTCGGTGGGAGAGTAAGGAGAGAGAAAGAGAAGTAAAAAAAAGTGAAGGAGAGGTAGGAAGCTTAAACCGTGAAGAGAAATATGGGATGAAGAGAAACATTAATGTGACTGTCACGTGAAGGGTCTGCCAAAATACTACTCACTTCACCTCCATCCTACTCCTCCTACTATTCTTTCATTTCTTCACCACCTCCTCTCTTTTCTCTCTCGTTTGTCTTTCTATTCTTCCTGGCATAGAGTTCCTAACTGTGACGTTGACATGTTTCTTCCCCGGACAGGAAAGTTAAGACGTTTCGATGGACAAAATGAAAAATGTTGCAACAGACGATGGTATTACTTGTAGTAAGTAAGATTTGAGGTTATCACAACGGTGAGTATGATATCTGTCTTCTGGGTTGTTGGTGGAGGCAACAAGGAAGTACCTCTGAAACGTCGGTAAACTTCTACCAGACTACACGGAGCTAGAGCCCAGCAGACAACAATTGTCGTCATAGTTCTACACCAGCCGTGCGTGTCCAAATCAATACGGTGGGCACTGCACACTTATTTCTTTTTATGATACAGTTTTTATCTTTGTTGTAGGAGGTTGTGGGGTCTACAGCATAGACGAATACCCACCAATTACAATCTCTCGATTAAAATCTTTCAAATAAAATGTTTGAAGTGACTTTTTCAGAGTCCAGGCTGCTCGTGATTCAGAGTAGACAACTTTATTGTTGATTTTATCAGTATTTTTAGTGTATTGCGCGACCTTTGAGGTGTACCGAATATTTTCATTAATGAGAAGTTGGGAACACTGTCTGAACCACCCGCGCATTGATAATAGATCTTGTACCAGTTGAATTTCAACGTCAAATGCTAGAGCACGCGAACTGTGACTTCAGCTTGTGTTAAAACCTGCTACAACGCCAATAGAGTCTTTTACACGAATTATTTCCTGTTCTTGTATTGTACTGCTGAGCTTTACAGACTGATCGTAAGAGAGAAAGAGGTGGGGAGGTGATATAGATGTACTGGGTGTAGTTTGGGAGAAAAAAATTAGCTCATCGTCTGCGTCTATCAGTTTGTCTTCTAACTTTTGAATTACTTTCCTAACTTCAAAAGAATTATCATGAAAGTCACTTAAAATCTATCCAATTGATTCCTCTTTGACAAGCTTGTAGTCATTCAACAACCCTGTCTTTTATGTGACCTTGAAATTCATCACAGGTTTTGCAAGAATCCGCCATTGGTTCATATCCTGATCCCGATGAATACAGTCTACATCAACGCATCTATTTTATCTGAAGTTTGTTTTGTTGTTATACTCCCAACTACACCGAGATCTCACAACTAGAGCGCTCTCGGCAGTTTAGGTTATATTTTGTCACATGTTCACAGTGTCCCTGCGAACATATGATACGAGCAACACTTAACCCAAAAGTAGGAAAAATTTAGTTAATACTCAGTACTTGACTTTAACTTTATTAGGATGAGGGAGGATTAAATGAAGTAACATTGTTACTAGTTGAACATTATATTCACTTGTTAGTTTGGGTATAGTTACCTAGCTAAAATTAAGAATTTTTTGGAAGGTAGGTGTGTGCAATTTGTTAAATAATCTTACTGATATTTAATGGTACTCTTTAAGGTTCAGGCGTTACAACAGCTTTAAATGGGTTGGAAAAACCATAAATTAGTCATAGGGAGATAAGTGAAATGAAGTGTCATGATGACAGATTTTCCGGTTAAGATTCGAACCTAGTACCTCGGTATTTTAAGTTAGATATTTTACGCCTCTGTTTAGTTGTGATATTTATAAGAAGTTATAAATACAAATTTATACAGTGCTTTTTCTTATTAAGCTAATGAAAAATATGCATTTAAGGACCTGACTGGAATTCTATTGAAATGAAAACATATAGGTAACTAAGGTCCTAATCTGAACGCCTATTTGAAAGTGTATGGGTAGTCAGATTTTAAGCGGTGATGCATATTAAGTAAATAAGAATAAATAAGTTAGTTGTAATTGGCCTGTGTGCTTTGTTGGCCGATATTTTCGTTCGATAATGTTGAATGGAGTCACTCGTCTTACCCAGAGTTTATTTTTAATCACTAGGAGATTTGAAAATAGTTTAACGATCTTTTCATTCCTTTCATATATGATTAATGAAGAATTGAAATGCGGATGAACTTTCTTTACTGCATGCAATGCTGGGTGAAGATTGTTTGACTTATATAGTCGGGTAGCTCAGTCAGTATTATGATCTGACGACAGGGATTCGACAGGAGCATAGGATTCTTCTTCTAGCCTCTGCGTTTAGACCGGCTCTGGAGCTTACCCAGTGAGTACCGGGGTCATTTCCAGGGGGTAAAGCGCGGTCCCTTCCAGTGCCGAGGATAAAAGTGAGTAGGAGTTATACCACCTCTCCCCGAAACCCCTACACGGCGTATTGCGGGACAGCTTTATTTTTTTACTTTTTACTGATCATGAGCAAATATAAGTGTAGTCAACAGTTTACTTTTTAAAAGATCAGTAATTTTCTGCCATTCTGTTATGGCACGGTCTAAATAAAAATAAAAATAATGGGTGATAATGGACATCTTTGTTGTACTCTTTGGTTAATTACAATTTGTCTGCTATTTCTTCTCCCTCCATTCTGAATGGCAATGTCTCTTCCTACACAGAATCTTGATTGCTCGTATTATATTTGGAAAGCCTTTAAGATCAAGTATTTGTCACACTATATTCCTGTTAATAATATCGAAGGCCTTTACTTAATCTAAAAAGGCAATGTGGGAAGATTGACTTCTGTCCTTTTCTTTATTAACTGTGTCATTGTGAAGACGCAGTCTAGTTAAGATCGGTCTTTTCAAAAAAATTTGTTCTTCCATCAAAATATGTTCTGCTATTTCCTTTACTCTATTTGAAAATATTTTAGCATTTATTTTATAATAAGACTTTAGCAGGATTATGCCTCTGTAGTTTTAGCTGTCTGTTCTGCTGCCTTTCTTAAGAAATCAAGGACAACATATTTTTTTATCATCTGACGGCATGAACTCAGCTCCAGGCTTGTTTATATGATCAAGTCAGTTTTCATTATCGTCAGCCTTTCATGGCAAATTAGTTGAAGACCAAATGTGGTCCTAAGCAGATGCTCCCTTGCTCTCTTCCAGACAACAAAGATGTATAGTGTAGTCTAGTAAGAATAAGTAATTAGCAATATGATAATTGCTTGAAGACAAATTAATATGAAAAGCCGCATAACCTCAAGGTCAATTAGGTTAACTCTTTCACCCTCACGAATGCAAGATAACCTTCACTTACTTTCAAATATCCAAACATTTTAGCTTCGTAATGCGTTGAGACAGAAGTCGAAGGAATCGAATGTAGCTTCAAAGTTACTATGCTTGAATCCCAAACACCACATTGGCTAAGTCCATGGAGAAGAGACATGTGCATCACATAGGCGTGTGTGTATACATAAACTTTTCAATAATTTTCCTCTTCTAACCCTTATAATACAGGCGCACAGAGATTTCTGAACTTCAGTACCCTAAACTAGTCTAGAAATTCTCCATCTTCCAAGAAACAGGAAAGGTTTAGTATAATGCTCGCAAGAGCCAGCCACCTCTTCTAATCTTGAGCCAAATTAATCCAATCTACATTCTCCAACGTATTTCCCTAAGTCTAGGACTTCCGCGTGGTCTTTTACCTTCTGGATTTACAACCAAAATTTTGTGTTTCTCATCTTCCCCATGCGTGATAATTGTCCCGTCCATCTTATCGTTTTTGATTTTATCATCGTAATAATTATTAGTGAAGAGCACACATTGCGGGCTTCTCATTGTGAAATTTCCACCAGTCTTCTGTCACTTCATCCCTGTTCGGTTCAAACACTTTCCTAAGCATTTTGTTATCAACCTCACTCTGAGTTATTCTCTTACCATAAGAGTTAGTTTAGTTTCTTACTCAAGATTTTAAAACACAAACAACTCCCCCGAAGGGGGGTTGGTAAAGTGTTTTAACCCCCCCAGAGGGGTTGGTTTAGTTTCTTACTCAAGATTTCGAAACGCAACCAACCCCCAGAGGAGCTCCGAAAGGAGCGCTCTGCTCTAGTAAACAAAAAATATCAACAGAGGCTTTAGTTTTTGTGTTGTCCTTGCTGAAATGCAAGCAATGAGAGCATGTTATGGACGTGATTATTTTCATCCCCCAAGTCCGTACGTCTAACTTCTTTCGTTCAAATTTGTTACCTGTGGGTTAAATGAGTCATTCTATGAATTTGGTCTCGAACCATACATAATCACTGTAAGTTCAGTTTTACGTAAAACAAAATTAGACGAGTTACTAATGGATTTTTACAACGTATCACCATTGATTGTAATTTCTCAAAAGGTAATTTATTCAACATTTTAGCAAGACATAAATGTTATCATTAAATGAAAAATGTTATAATGCATGCTAGTGGCATTAAACGAAAATGATTTTGTACATCGCAGCAATTTATTTAACTCTTCTTTCACAAATTGCTTCAGTCTTGTGTCTCTTTATGCAAATGTTTATTCTCATATGAGCATTACGTGAGCTTATCCATTTTATAAGACGTGAACTGCCAATAAATTGCAAGGGCATTCAAATTATGGAAGATCTATCTAAGTCATATCATTTTTCTCTTCTTATTTCTCCCTCTCTGTTCTCCCTCTATTTTTTCATCTCTTTCTCTCACCATATACGCTCTCTGTCCGTTGATTTACCCTTGGCTTATTCAACGGCAGGATTAATGGAGAACTGTTGAACTTTATGGCTAGCGCATGTCTATAGATTTTTCACTACCTCTCTCTCTCTCTCTCTCAAGTGAATAATTGCTCAGCAGAGCGAGTTACATTATGCGGCGCCTACCGTAAATTAAAGCAACTTTACGTCTCCGTGTAGCCAAGCCATTCAAATCACGAGGTGTCGAGGGAAATCAATCGCAAATTCGGTAATAACTCTCCTATCCTTCAATAGCTCAGGTATGAATGGGCCTTCAAAGTACTAAACACATTTAAACTCAATGCTGGACAGATGAGTTAATACAGGTGCCGTCATATGGTTACGTCCAACATGAAAAGCTACATTTTATTATTTGAATTGCTTGTCATAGGAACGAACGTCACATTGTGTTGGTTGGCTCCCCTGTTTCGTATTCGAGAGGTCTCAAGTTTCAATCTCGGTTCCGAGATTGACCACTTTGATGAAATATTTTCGTTGCTTCTCCAGGGTTATTAAACAAATTTTGGACTGTCACGTGAAAGTCCATGGCAGCCTCCTAACACTCCTAAATTAATCTGTTTATAGAATCATGATAGCCAATGTCCGTCATGTTTTTATGAGTGTGCCGTTCGTGCGACGAGAAAAGAAAATTGAAGGTAAGTTCTGACGTTATCGACTTTGGTAGAAAGAAATAAGAACTATGTCTTTAGTGAGGTGTGGTGGAGTGTGTTTGGCGAGAATATGGAGTCACGCGGTCGATTTTGTTTTGGTGCGTTCGGCGGTAACTAAAAGTAAAACTTACAGAATTAGAAGGAAAAGTGGGAAATATTTTTGTGGCATGCGATGAATGGCAATAAAGGGATATGTACATTTCTTCAGCTTGGTGACGCCTTAAGACAATAAAGCAACGAGGAAACTCGCTGACAAGTCGCTGCTGTGTTACTACTCTAACCCAGGAATACATAAAGGGTACAATTAAGCATCGGTGTGAACGTGCGGGTGCAACGATTGTGAACAGTAGAACTATATTCTGAAACCGAGGAAACCGCTACGAGTCGCTGTGGCAGCGTCCACAGCAACACGGGCTTGCGTTACGAGCCCTGAGGAAAATGTTACCCTGGGGGATAAATTTATTGGATATCCCCACGTGTTGTTACAACCCCTTATATCAGTGTAACGAAGTAACCAGCAAATTAAGGGAATCGTGTACTCTGCTCAGGGATGCGGAACCGTTTCTACTGATTGTATACACGTGTTAAAATTACTTCATTTGCCTTGAAGCATTTTAGGGTCATAAAGTTAAGATTTTGAAGATGTAAAAGTGAGTTTCTCCAGAGTCTAATCATGTAACTCCATGGAGTAAGGGTTTTCTTCAGAAGTTGTTACAGTCGTACAGACAACTCCACACATTTTAAGTAACCCTAATATTTTCACAACATAAAAACCACTAAACGCTATCCTGAGTCACATGGATTCTGTAAGATCTGTTGTGATATCTTTAAAAATATTCTTGTTCTCCACAAGAGGTCTATATCCTTCAGTTTCTTTCGACTAAAGAACATGTTAGTTATACTAATTTTTTCCATGCGTGCTACACGCGCCACCTACCTCATCCTTTTTTCATTTTAGAGCCGTCATATTATTTGGCGAAGGGCATAAATTTTTAAACTTCTCTTTATGATTTTTCTCCTTGTTATGTTAGAGTCAAATTTGAAATAGGAAAGTGTAGGTTTGGAAGTTAAAATTTAAGCAAGTTCAATGAAATTATTATTATTATTATTATTTATTTAGCGATATATTAGATTAGACAAAATTATAAGTATATACGTGTGAAAAGAATCAAATTTTCACAAAGTAAACATAATAATAGACTAAAAAAATTTACTGGAAGAGATAATTTCACACAATACATTTTATTCAGAACAAACTAAAGCTACACAGACAGATTAAATTTATTCAAAATATGGTGGCCATAGAGTTGAAACAGCCTTGGTCTTAAACCGTGGAGGTCAGAAGAGGATAACGAAGGATCAGAAGATACTAAATATTTTGTATATTCATACTAGCAAAGAGTAAGCCTACACGCAAATTTACTTCCACCGTATTTGGTGCAAGCCTATAGTAATATTCTTGCCAACTATAAACACTGCTTTGAAGTTATGGATAAATTATCTTTTAGTTGCACTGCCTCCGAGAGCGAAAAGTGGTTTAAACTTAGGTCAATGTATGTGTTAGCCATTTAGGAAGTTGTCGGAATTAACATTGACAGATACTGCACAGGTGAAGTAGTAGAAATAAATTCAAAACGCCATTTTAACTATCGAATCTGGCTGCTGTTGCTATTACATGTGAAAATAACGACACAAAAATAATTCTTGAGTGAACGTCATATAAATTCACAGTGATGCAAAGCTTTGTTGATTTCACAGCTCCTGGATTTAGAAATTATAGCCAATGCAGGGAGACCTACCCATAAAATTAACACAATAAAAAAAGAGAAACTGAAATTTTCTGAGTTGTTGGATGTTACCTTGTTCTTGTTAGTCGTCAAGCTTTTGGTGATGAGAAGCATTCTTGAACTGGTCATGAGATTTCTTTTAGGAAGTTTTCCCAATAGATGCAGTTATTTTAAAAATGGTACTGATATATATCCGTCTGGACAGCGTTTATTTTAATGTCTTCTTATGTTTTACGATGCCAATACATGTTTCGGTTAACTTAGACCGTCTTCAGGTGGCATGTGGCATTTTCATTGATTTGCGTGCGACTTATAATCTATTAATATTTGAATTATAAAACAAAAATATAACATGTTGTACGTTATAACTGTGGAAAAAACTGTAAATATTACAGAACAGAATATGTTGTTATAACATTTTCTTATTTAAGAGTAAAATTACATTAAATAAATAGTTAAGTAAGCAAAACACGCCTATATTAGTCCTATAAGAATCCTTGAAATGTATGTTTTTATAGTAAATAAATTATTTAATAGCAATGCAGTCCTTGATAGATCCTGTTTTTGTTGTATGCGTATAAACTATGCGTGGTGAAGTAAAAATGAAGGCCAGTGTATATATGAAACCAATGGAACAGGAGCTGTGTATTACTGCAATTAAGAATATTATGAGACGTATGGAATTTCTCTTGAAAATCCTGAACATGCAAATGACAGAATCAATCATTGTTTGTATGTACTAGACAACAGCAGCAATTTTACTGATATAGGGTCATTATAAGGCTGATAAAAGTGTGCTTTGCTTACTTACCTATTCATTTGCTGAAATTGTACTCTTAGATAAGGAAATGCTGTAAGAAAATATTTTAGAAGTTGGTTAAATTTTGCTTCTTACCCACAGACATAATGTTTAGCATGTTATATGTTTCTTTGTAATTCATAATTTAAATATTAATAGATCATAAGGCGCACACAAGTTAATAAAATCTTTACTTCCAGCTAAAGATGGTCTAGGTTAGACCGAAATATGTAGTTGTATTGTGAAAAAGAATAAGATATTAAAATAAATGATGTATAGACAGATACTGTTTTTATCATTACTTTATTATAGCTATTACATAGTGGGGTGCCGTCAATAAAGATTCTGAAAATGGACTGTATTATCCTTCTGCTGAGTAGGATAAGGACACGCTGTTTAGCGTACTTGGCATTAAAATATATAATGTTACAGAATTGAAAACGCAGCCTGAAGGAATACAATGCGTGTGGAGACGAAGATCCATTCATTCTTACCCTCATCACTAGATGAAAGAAAAATCTACCTTCATGCACCGGCCACAATACTCGCCGGGAAATATCGCTTTTGTGGGAGGCTGATGGACCACTGTCGATATATTGAGAGGTTAAAGAAGTGTCATTGAATAATTTACATAAGAGATGGGATCTTATGAGTGGTAAAAAGGGTAGTGTTTCGATGAAGGCATTCGGGGCTTGTTTGAAATAGGTTTACTAATCTGGCATTCACCTGAAAAAACTGAGAAAATTAACTTACATACAGGTTTAGAGTAACATGGATAAGTTTTTAGGTACTCTGTATAGAGTAAAATAACATATTTAAAAGTTCGTTATGCATTTAAATGGGGACAAATAACGTCTGTGAGAAATACCACCCTCAGGAACTCTGCGAACTGTGGAATATGGTCCACCCTCATCCATTCATTCGGCTAGTTTCGAAATAAAATCAGAATGTGAAGTTCAGAGAATTAACTGGAGCATTGGCAGTTTGGTAGAGAGATGGGCTACGAGATTGATTAACGGTTTTCGATTCCCGGCAGGGGCACAGGGATTTCTCTATTCACCAAGTCGTCAACAAGTACATTGGAGAGCCCCTTTCCCTGCCCCAATCCCAGTTTGTGGGTAACAGGTTTTTGGGAGCACTTTTCCTGTGGCAAAAAGACTGCTGGACGAAGTTGACCACTGCTGTCCACGTAGTTGGTAGAGTTCTATCTTAACGCTCCTGTGTGTCTTAATGTTACGGTTCTAAGTATAGGGTTAATGTAGTTATTTTAAAAGACACAGCGTCTTTCTGAGACATTACTGATCGTCAAAACACATATAATAAATGTTCTTATGAAGAATTCTAATGATCAAGTAACCCAGATTAAAAGAGTGTATTCATGTGGTGCAATTGTCCTGGGATGACGATGTTGGCCAGGCCCATGCTGAGGTATCCCACTCGATATCTCTGTGCTGATATGTCTTCACTACATGCGGTCATGTCTTCTGTCAACATAAGACTCTGCTGTTATCAGTCAGCCCTCACACAATCACTGTGCGTCTCAAATCGTTACTTAAAGACTTTTGGGCAGAGGAATAGCAGCAGATCTGATGGGTTGTCATCAGTACATGTTTTATCAGACTGCGTTTTCATATAACGTCATGATATATTGGACACCACATCTGATTTTCACTCACGTGGTTCTGCATTCGAGTCCGGCTGTTGTAGTCATTGAAAATAAATTTTTAAATTATTATCTCATCGTTATACATTTGTAAACAACATGTGGACAGGCTAAAATACATACGAGTACAAAGATGGCTGTCTCCTGGATTGTTGCACCGTTTAGTGCGGTAGAAGTTTTCGAACGTTTCAGAGGTCTTCTATGTCTCCATAATAAGGGCGGTCGTCGCCCTGAAACACTCTTATTGCACCTTATTATATCTTTCTTTCGTAAATCTCTCGTGACGTACGGCAGCACAGCTCACGTAAATCACACACACAACGACAAAACTATCAGTTGCAAATTTATATAAATAAAAGATGTGAATGAGGCTTAGAAATAAACAATCAATGAGTTTCTTCAGAGGATGTTATGCACGTTGTATAAACTGGTACATGGTCAGATTAATATCAATGCAATTTGATTCATTTTCCAAAATTCTGAATTGAGTAAACAGCATTTAAGTCAAGTTAATTTAGCAACTCGGGAAACACAAAAATATTTTCCCTTGTTCATAAAATAAAAAGGAATTTCCATGCTGAAAAAAACATCCATAACATGTGTTGTAGTAATGGGGCAATACGGGGTTCATTTCACACATCCCTCTAAAAATTTATGAGTGTATATGTGGGGGCACCCAAGGGGGCTGTCACACTGATGGTTATCTTCATGATATACACAGAAAGTGACTGTGGTCGTTAAGCTATATCTTTATTGTAGAGATTACAGTCAAAATAAGAAACTTCTATATAATAAAATACAGCATAACCCTTACCTTCCTTTAATTTAACGCTTACCTGTAACACCTAACCTTACTCACAACTATTATCATTTTACACTTTCTAAAAATTATTCAATTATCAGCTGATACCTTTCTGTACTTTTAGTGTCTTGATTAGGCCCACATCTGTTCATTATTTCGTTTGGTACGTCACATTTTCTTTTGTTTATAATACACACACTTAATCACCAAATCCGAACATAAGACATGCCAGCCTCTCAGAAAATAAATCAGATATCATGTGAAATTTGAGTTTCTTACGGCAGTATCGAACATATGATGTAGCACGTACTTCTGAAAAGTCGGTAAAATTATACCACACTACAATGCGCAATAACCCAGCAGACAGCTATCTTTGTATACTTTAAGCCGTAAGAACTTCAAACGCCACCAAGATAATATAAGGCAATTTGAAATTTAAAGAATTTTGTTTGAAACTTTTCACTGTTTTCCAGCTCGTTTTCGTCATCATAATTCAGATCCACCTCTACCCATTATTATTGCCTACACGAAGCATAGCAGACTTTTTACTTGTTGATGAGTAATTGAAATAACGTGCTCATGCACACACATAAATTATTGAGCAGTAAATTATACATATAGTACCCAAGAGATTATTACGTTCCTCGTGAATAGGGTAGTACAATAGACAAGATTTATTGAGCCCTGAAGGTTCTGGTGGTAACAGACGATAGAAGCTTAACCTTATGAACGATTTATAATATATATGTTTATTATTGATGAGATCTAATTTGCATTATCTCGAATATTGCAGTAAATAGAAATTACTACTTACTGTACAGCACATGACAAAACTCTGCGTGGATTTGGACATCAGCCAAAATGGCTAAATTATTTATTCGTTTTCAACAGGGTAGCTTAAAATTTAAACTTTCTCTATTTAATTCACAGAGTTATTAAGTATCTGAAAAAAATTAGCATATTTTTATAACGCTTTTAGCAGCTCTTTGATGCTTTCGTTTTATCTAATATAACTGTCATCTGCTTGTCTTTCTTTCCTCGCAGACATAACAGTTGCCTTCGAACGATGCTGATTAACAAGAAGAGCACTTGCCTGCTAATAAAAGAACATTCACTGCAGGCTTAAATGTCCTCGTCTTTACTTGTTGCTACCGATTCAAACATCCACTACTAATTGCATTTTTACAGAAAACTGGTTTAAAAGTATCGGTTCTCTGATTCAGATATCCACAATTGTGGATGAAATTGGATGAAACTTGATTCGGATCCAACGCTTCTACGTTATCAGAATGTGTTACAGAATTCGATTTTGTTGTGATTTATTGTGCCCGTCTCTTTCACACACTTCGAGATAAAAAAGTATTTGCGAAACATACAAATGAATAAAAAAAATGCGAATGTGTTGACACAGACAGAAACTACGTAAGAGAGTTAAACGAAAGGCGATATTTCTCCCGAAATTTCACTCAGCAATGGCCAGCAACATAGACGAGTACCAGAAATAAACTTAATGGAATGCAGAAGAATAATTCTATCAAGTTCATTTAAATCTTGGCTTGTGATTAGGGCGAATGGTGTAATTAAACATTAAATGTCGACAATTAAAAAATGTAATGTAAAAGAATGACATCACCCTTGCGAAACGGACAGTTTGTTTTCTCGAAATATAAACATTTAGGTATTTACCTTAAAATTGAATCCATCCAGCATCATACACCGAAGAGAACATTCATAGTAGATTACGAACATATCGCTCTTTGCATTTTAACTGAGTTTCAGGTTTCCTCTGTTTTATTCAGGGTTTGGATACTTTCTTTTGAGTTTAAGCCAAGAACGTGTATTCACCACAGACAGGAATGTCATCTACAAGATATAGTCGCCGTTCAGTTAACTTTACTTTCAAATTATGTTTTCATTAATTTTTTTTGTTTCTTCTTCGTGACTGGATTTAATCCCCGAAGACACTTTTGCCCCGCCCTTTCTAGACGTTAGAAGAAGAAACAAAAGTAATATCACCCATAATATTACACAGGAGTGTTGTGATTAACATATGTTTATATCAGTTCTAATTATTTCAGTTCAAATTGTGCTGTTTGAGTCTTGCATCTGTGAGTTAATGCACTCTAAAGTGCCTTATCGATTGTGGTATTTTCCATTGCAGCGCAGAATTTTTTTTATTTAGAAAAGTTGCTAAATCGAGTTAAAAGCCTTTTCTTCGGAATAATCGATAACATGACTAAATATTTTAATATAACGTAGGCACAGAAAATCCATGACGTCTGTTTTTATGTATTTAGAAAGAAGATCGTGCTGGCCAATGAAATTCCATAATGAAGATATAATTCAATTTTGTAATAGATTTTAGATTAATGAAATTATTTTTGGCTGTAAACAAAATTACTACAAAATGAAGACAGAACGTGTCTGTTTTCATTATGTAATTTGAATTTAGTTATACTATTGCTAGTGTAGAGGGGTGAACCAACACTTGTTAAAGTAAAGCACGTATGTATGCTTTAAAATTGATATTTTCTTTGTTTTCTGCTAAACTGTAAATTGTGTACTGATGTTCAGGCCTGGTAGTAGAGGTGGCTAAAGTTGTATTACCAGAACTAGGCAATAATTAATTTTTTTTTATTACTGTTCTTGCAAGACATCTGATCCTTGTATTCTGTAACAACTTAGAGATATAAATACTACATTATATTGTCATACGAACGTTGTAAATATACCGGTATTTGCCTAGTTCTCTTTGTAACATGTCATGTTAATCTACTGCACATTTTGGCCGAGACGTTGCAATAATCTGTACATTTAATTACCACATATCATTCGTATTTCTTGACAACACGCTGCTTAGTATGTTATGTGGTGGTATGAAATAATTTTGGAGAAACGTTTGTAAAGAAAAAACAAATATATCAGAACACCAGTGTTCTGTAAATTCTTTAGAAAGTGATCAGGTAGATTTTGTATTACACATTCTACAGCATAGGTGGACACCAATGTTAAAAGTTTTACTATTTAATGTAGACCTATCTTTTTGCTTGTTAGGAAAGCGTTTTTGTAGTGGAACAATAGACGTAGACATTCTGAGGCTAGAATGTTACGTAACCCTTACTGAAACACAAAGATTTTTCACATGCAAATGATGCATGCTCCTAGCGAAAATAATAATAAAAGCATATAACAGTAATAATGTTGGGTGTCTTCTCGGTTGCAGCGCCGTATAGTCCGTTAGAAGTTTACCGACGTTTCAGAGCTACTTGCTGCCTCCATTGCCAAGGCGATGAGTAAGAAACCAGAAGACATCCATTTTAATAATCACCGCTGTGAGAAAATAAAATGATACACACAAGAGACTGCAGGCGAAGGAGAAATATGAGCGTATCTCTTTAGCCTATCGTTTATTCATTGTCTTCAAAGAAAAAAACGAGAGAATTTAAATGTAATATATATACAGGTTCACCTTTCACAATTTTCGCCAAAGTGCATTAACTTACGTTCAAAAGCAGATTTTTTTGTCTATTGCTTCAGTTGTTCATCTGAAAGTGACTGTAAAGTGAGCAAAGCAGATTCTGTGGATCTTATTTTTGTATTACAAGCAGTTTAATTAATGTAATGTACAGCTTAATGTATCTTGAATAGTGTTCTAATCTGTAAATTTTAAATAAAATGTTTTCGTAAAAGATAACGTAAGTTATGTTACTCAGACAAATTTAATTTGTAATTTTACATGTAATATATTACTAATATCTTCTTAAAGTACAGTAAATCAGCAAAAATGTAACACATCGTACTTCAACTATGTCGTCATTGTGTTGAGTCCAGGTGAAGTCAGATTTCATTTCGTTTCATGTAACCACCTCGTTGTAATTTTCAATGCAGAAAGAATTACTGTACCATAGTTGTGTATTTTTCGATAATCTCTTACTGCACATCATTGTATAACCGTACTGAAAGAGGCGCCAGTGTTAAGTTCACCTCACAAGTTTATTCATCCACCATTACCGATTGCACAAAATTAAGAATTAAGATCTTAGGAAATACACCAATGACAATATCGATACAAAATTTCGTCCAAATACATGTAGCGATTCTCTGTTTGAATAATACGGATAGACAGGCAGACTGACAGAAATGGTCGGGATTATATGCGTTCGTTTCTTACACTTCGTGCAAGGAACATAAAATATCGATTTGTTGCATTGCGTTCTTCACTCGTTGGATGCCATTCTTTAGGTTTGAACCTTCAAGAAATTTCAGATATTTATCTCTTGCACAGAAATTATAAGTACATGAAACTAATAATTTATATCTGAAGTAGGAGACACGAGTGGCGATTTTCTGGAAATGAATTTACCTTGATTTGAAAACATTTATATCAGTAACGCCCCGTGATTAAAGACAGAAAATATGCTTTTGTGTTTCTTCTCTCCTGCAGAGGAAGTGAGAACGGCCATGTCATGTGTTCTGATTCTTTTGTTTTAATGTTATAACAAATTTTAAAGAATTTGCTCTGGAAATAATTGCAAAAGAATGTAGATTGTCTGCACATATTCATAATTTCTAACCACAGAATGCAAGAGACATTTTTGTTTACACGTGGGCTTGTTAGAGGCTGAAACAAATACAAATGACACTATTGTTGCAGTTTGGGTAAAATGAATTCAGAAGTGGCGTACTGTCATTCAGGAAGAAATTTCTTCATTTAATTACGAGAATGAAAATTGTTCTTTACTGATGTTATTTCTTAAGCTGTAAAACTCTGCCTGTCTATGGGGAACGAATAGACTTTGGGTGTCTGGTTGTAATGTTGAAAGGGATATTTGAACCTGACAGCAATTACACCGGGAGAAGAGAATGAATCTGCTTAGACTTGAGTTTCATCGTGTGATCACTGCACCCATTACTTTTACAGTGATCAAGGAGACTAGAACTTTTTAACCTATAGAAAGTATGAGGAAGACAAGAAATGCAATTAAAGGTTTGGTTGAGAAACACAACGACAGAATTTGGACGTAGGCATGGAGACAATATAAACATACATTTTAGGAAAAATAGGCTGTGAGGATGTGAATTCAACTCAACTGGATCATGGTAATGTGTCGATATAACGGAGATATTTCGTAGTAACTGTTTTGAAGATTCAGGTGCCAGGGAACAGTTACATTTAGTTTTATGTATTTTGTTATCAGAGAAGATTCAGTGGCAGAATATTAATTACTTGATACATAGGGTTTGCCAGATGAATGCACAATTATTACAATAAAGAATATTACAAATTAAGATGCTCTATGAGATAACAAACATTAATTTAACTGATGATCTGGGAAAGTATAGTAACCCTACATGAATAACAAATACTTTTCTGTGGGGCTTCGCACTTGTAATGAGTAACCAGTGTAATTGGCTCAAACATCGAAGGGAGGGGAGTAATTTAAAGCAAGGTGAATTCCGAACGAGGTATTCCATTCCGAATTTATACGAGCAATCGATATTTTGGTAGAATAGCTCTGCTACTGGATCGTTCATTTTAAATCTCCCGTTTCATTGTGGGAGGTCCAAAAAGACGTCGCCTCCTGCTACTCTGCTGGCTCTGAATTATGTGGCGTTCTGCATTTGTTCGGCCATTAATTTGTGACCGGGCTTCGTGTTTTCAAGTTGGGATCGAAACCAGTGGTGATTTATTTATTGCCCGCTCTACAAAAGTTGTATCAGTGGTGCCAACAGATCCTCTCTCTCCCTTCCTCTCTTTTACAGGACGTTTTTGTAAAGCGCTATTCACATGAGATCGATATGTGATTATTTACGCCACAGTATGATTTACAATTATCTGCCTTAATTTAATTCATTATCGGGGGTAAAATAAAGAACGAGCAGAAGCGAAGAGAATCCACATGAAATCTGCGAAACAAAAAAGCTGCGTAATTTAATCTCCGCATCAAAAATTAATACCGCCTATCAAAATAAAGTTGTGCAGTTTCATGTCGTTTCTTGTTATTTTTTAACCTATTTATCGATGTCGTTTCAACTGCAGAGACTGTAAAGTAAATGAATGCAATCATGAATATGTGTAAATTGTTTCAAGCAATGTCCAGGAATTTGTCTGGAGTAGTCGAAGAAAGCTACGAACTACATCGATAAGAACTCGAACGAGATTAGAACCGAATATCTCCCGATCGTTATTGGCAAACCGGCCTGTCCCTGACAAAATTCTGGGCGTTTTCCTTCTCAAATCTCTATTATTATAATAGATTATAATAGTTTACTTTAACCTTCTGCAATACTGTTTCTTTAGTCTTGCCGACAGGGCAGACAGAAACGAATAACTCAACAAATAAACATGCCAGTCTTCTGGAATGTTACTTCGTGTAACGTACACCTGAATTTTTATTCTATGCTGTTTTTCTTGAAACGTCTTGCATCTTGGCTACCGGTAGGAGTCTTTGGCATTTAAAACGGTTTGCTTCTTGTGTTTTTAAATACTATAAGTTTAATTTTCGATGTGTATCTAAGGAGCAGATTTTAGAGATATCTTTCACCAAAATTTTGTAAATGGTATCTAGATGAACATGAACGATGAGTTTGGAATTCGTGAAAGGAATGATCCATTATTTATTTTAATTCAACTTGATAGTGCATATCTAGATGAAATCAGAATGTCTACTTACCTTACCGAGTTTCTAACCCCGGATTTCCTGTATACGAAGCAGTAGTACCGGTTACTGCGTGGCAAGTAAGGGATACGACAGGGAAGATACATAGATCAAAGAAACAAGGAAACAAACAGTTTAGCATGCAGTAATCTGCGTTAATATGTGAACTCAGCTCACCTGTACCTCGTCAGTAGTGTCACAACTGTCAGTGTAATACAACTGCTCCCTGTTCGCAACGCGCTGATTGAAGATAATGCTAAAGAACACAGGAAAACACGAATATCTAAAAAAAAAATTGAGATACATAACAAATGTGAGTACAGTTATAAATTGAAATGTCTGTTGGAACAGTTTTTACAATCTTTTTGTTCTCTGATTAACTCTTTTCTTTTGGATTAAAAACTTTAATCCATTTTGATTAAAAATATAATTTTTCTCGAAGCCTTCACATGCTCGTTTCACGTTCGTGGAATTGAAAGATTAAGTCACAATGCATTTCGTGCAGTCTGTACATTTATTTTAGCTCGTAATATATTTCTGGCCTAAGATTTATTTTTTGGAACATCCACATAGACGATTTTATTCGTAGCAAGTGAGTTATATGTAGATGATTAAGATTAAATAACCTTATTTATGTGAACAGGTAATTACTGAGATCTCGTATCTGGTTTTAAAATACATTAGTTATATTTCTATGAATTGTTCATAAGAAGTGTAACAAAGAACTCCCCCATGTTACAAACTCCCCATCCTATCATATCCCAATTTTTTAGTGTAAAATCTAGATAAAAATTTTACAAGGAGCTTCGGATGGATTCTATTACGATAACGGAATCTACGTCTTTCGCATAAATAATTTCCATTCCTACATAGTGGCACAATAAACACATTATTTCTGATAAAATTTTAATCGCTACCTGATATCTTTAGAAGCCAAAACATAGTAAGTGCGATTTCAAGTTCTCACGGCTGCCAGTTTGAAGATTGTCTTCTGGGATGTTGCTTCGTGAAAACTTCTAGAAATTGACTGACGTTTCAGAGGTGTTTGTTGCCTCCAGTATGAGGGCCCTTATTATGGAGGTGACATCTCAGAAGACAACCATCCCCAAAACATGAGGTCAGGCTCATACGCCAGCTTTAAAAGGAAACTAGAGATTCCTGCTACTGATGAAGCTCTTTCTTGCTACAGTCATTAGAAGAAAGGAATTCGTACAACAGAGTTATTAGCGTAATTTTAGTTTATTAATAAGGTTTTTATAATGTTACGAGGTGCATTCAAATCGTAAACTCACTTTTAGTGGAAGGACAGGTAATTAATCAGTAAATGCATTTCAGCGCACACGCAAGAAGTACAAGTTTTCAGACATTTTTACTTTTCTTATGTCGTTAGATGATTTGAAGTAGTACGTAGCAGCAATTAACAGTCACAGTTTCGATTCCTTTCTTTATCCAATAGTCAACATAGTTTCTTATCATCTGTGATAAGACCTATATTGGTTTTTCTTACGTATGACACTTTCAGGTCCACATATAATTTTGGTTGTTACCGACGTTAAACGGAACGAAATGAATTTAACTTAAAGTTACTCATAGCTGAATGATACAAGAATTCAGGAAAATGAGGCGTAGCGAAATAAAAAAACACCTAAAATATGTGGAAAAAGTTGTTCGTGTCAAGTTAATGAATTATTCCCACAGTGCGAAAGTGTTATTGAAAAGTCCGGTCTCGTTAGAAGAAAAGGAATTTCCTAGCAAGAGGCGGTAGATGTAAAGAAAAGTCTAAGCTGGGCAATATTTTGGGGGACGTGCAGCCATTTATACGTGCGAACGTGTGTGTGTGTGGTATAGTCGGAGGGTGTGGGTCAGTAACTTGCCTAAAGGTATGCAGTATTCTCACAGAGCATTTTCTAGGAACCAGGTTCTGGGTCATCTACACGTGTAGAACATTTTGCTACGGTTAGAATGTATATTTTACCTTAAATCGGCTTACATTCCTCATAATTGTAATAACATTCTTTCTTAACAGTTCGTAAAATTTAATGAGATTTAGGAAGATCATTTTAAATTTTTATCAAACGTCTTACCCAGGATAATGGCCGCTCAAGAAGAACTAGTGAAAAAAGTTTTTGTGACAGACTAGATATCAATTAAATAAACAATAATATATTAATTTCTAATTTTAATTTATTTACTCTATTTAATATATATAATAATATATATATTAGGACAGAGAGTATCATGTGCATTACATGTATATGTTACCAGCAATGTATGAAATCCGGCTATGTATAGAATGCCTAAAGTCTGTAGGCAAAATATGAAATAAATCGTAATGTTATATTGTTTGGAAGTGTAATTAAAATTAATCAAAATCGATTGGGTAAGTTGTCAAGATGGAGGTTGTACAAGATAGTCGGGAAAACACAAAGCTACTGAATCTGAACATGACAAGAGTTTTGATAATTAAATAATCTTGTTTTATATTAAGTTTTTGCAGATATAAAAGATAAAATAAAACTGTATAAATCGTATTATAGAAACTTATTTGTTATATATTTTACCTAAAGAATTTGAGGCATTTCTTAAAATTCCTAGGTATTCTACAGAATACCTAGGCAAAGTATAAAATAAACTGTCAGTTTCATACATTGCCTAAAATTTCTAGGCATTTTATAAAGTGCCTGTGCATTCCATGGAATGCCTGAATTTCTTACTTTACCTATTGAATTTATGCATTCTAAACATTGCCTAGGTATTCAATACATTTCCGGGTTTCATAGTTTGCAGGTAACATATATTATGTAGTTATACACGTGGCGATACCATTTACTTTTCTTTGTAGCCCTCTCTCTTGATGTCCGACATTTAGCGTGACACAAATCATGATGAATAATGAAGTGAGTTATCTGAATGCAGAATACAATTCTGTTTACTGTGCGGTAGAGTTCTGATCTGTTACAACATTGGCGACCTTTTAACAAAATGGCCCCTTAAAGTAGAGCTCTTGTTATGACCCCAAATGATAATTTAAGTGAGTATCAAAGCAGTTCCCGTGGTTTAGTTCTGTATTGTAGCTCACTATCATGAGGACGAAAGCGACGAGCTTGATAGAGTTTGAAGCAGCGGTTAAATGTGGGTTACCACTATCCTACAGCTCAGTTAAGTATTAACGACCAGTAAGTGTATACGGTGGATATGATTTGTGGTGCTGATTGTCTTTGACATGAACCAGCCAGTATCAACTCTGATAAACGCTAAAGTATTCCCAAATAAAATTATATACGCCTATTTTAAAACTAGCACTTACAAAACATAAAAGTTAATGGCGAAATTATTACAAAAATATAAGATAAATCATTTATATTTAAAGGTTTATGGCTGTAGAGTGACATATTCTATATAGTCATTCTGTTGGGCGTTTTCAATTGTATAATTATTTTTTCAAATCACAACGATTTGAAATTTGGATCTACTTCGGTAATCAGGCGATAAAAGCTATTATGTTATACCCCCTTGTCGAGGTTATTTCAAACTATTTTTACGAAAAAGTCGCAGGAGGTTTACTGCGTGAAGAAATATATAATTATCAAATTGACTAAAATCTAGTTTACTGTCTAGCATATAACTTGGAAGTTGACACAGTACTCAAAATTAAACAATGACCAGTGAGGATGAGGAAGACGTGAACCATAAGAGTTAAGGTATGAGAGTGGAAAGTAGATGTGGAGGGGGGGGGGGTAAATTGATGATGGAAGATTGGAGGAGGAGGATGTGAAGAAGAAGAATGATGAAGACCTTAAAAGAAGGAAGAAAGAGTAGGAGGATAATCATAACCCCTAAATAATAACTTGAAAATTGTGAACGATTCACTGTCTTAGACAGGATGATATCATTCAATATATTTCCAATATGTCATATTTTTGAATAGGGCACTAACGTATAGTCAGAAATCCTCTGCTCAGGAAATGCATAGAGTAAAGGTTTTTGCGTTGCTCCGATCACTATACTACAGAAATTGAGTGAGATTGTGCTTACATTGTTCTACGCCAAACGACTTTACAATTTACGCCTATACAGCACCCAGAAGACCAACATCGTCATTTTAATATCTCCCTCAGGACTGAATTACAAATAAGGGACATGGTTAAGTTATCAGAAATACTTTTAAATTTTTTACATGGATAGACTTGAACTATTTATGCACCACATATGGCCAATATTACACATATGTTTTAAACCGTTACCAGAAGCAAAATTCTTGTTCGATAGAACAATTATTCCTTTCCCTTCATTGGTAACGAATCTGTGAGCGTGGACCGTGATGCACCGACACGATGTAACGCTGAACTAGGCCTGTAATAACGGATAAAATTATGCATTTATATGACGCAGAAAAAAAGGGTATGAACTCTTCGTATGTACATTAATGACAGACCGTAAAGACGCTGCAGAATTTACTGAGGAAACTTGAAAAGCGATAGAGGTAATACGTCTTTGCCATCCCCCTAGGGAATGTTAAAACTGTGAAATGAGCAACATTCCGTAGGTCTGAATGAGGGCAGAGGGTAGAGGAAAGATGCAATTTATTGGAGTTTATCTGAAGTCGTAAAGTTCTGTGGCTTTAAGTACTCCCCAACCATGCAATAGGCGGGTACCCTATTTTCTCTTCTTTGCCGCCATTGCTAGTTTCTCAGATAATTTACATAGTGCTCAGATTGCAGCACACGAATTTATAAATAACACTCAGAATCAAGAAGGCTATACTGACGACATGTAGAGAGAAAAGTTTGTATTGCATCTGACATGTAACCGCAAAGACTAGATTTCTATACGATTACGTGACAATTACCACCGCATGCAACTGATACATTACAAATTTTGCTTCATTTCACAGAGAGGGAGAGAGAGTAAATTTGACTACAAATAAGACGTTATGCAGAACAGCATAAATCAGAGTCCTCTCAATTTCGAAATTCTTCTCCTTTTATGAAACATGGAAGTTGACTCTTTCGTGCGTTAATCACTGAATTACTTTTTTCTGTTAAGATCATGTATCCAGATTCAAAGATTTTATATTTATTATGCTCAGGATTGGTATTAGATAAGCTTATATATATAAAATAATTGTGACTATATAGAATTGATTTACTGTAATAAATTTTAAAAAATTTGTAACCAGTTTTGTAGAAGTTTCAAATCAATTTAAACACTTCCTTTCGTGAAGGCAAAATTATTATATAAACTGGTATTTCTGCTGTTTGAACAATAGATTTCAAGAGCGTATTTGATATCCGCTTTACACATTAACGCTTTATTTAAATTTAATATTAGTATTTAAATTTAAAGTCAAACTTAATGTTATATTAGTAGTTAGCTGTCATAATGAACAATGGTCACGCCTTACACTCTCATTGTCATAAAGTAAGAAGTTCCTGTCCTGTATGTATTTGTATGCAATGTATGTGTAAAATGCATGCATCCATTACATACAGAATTTGCATTAAGAATTTATTAGACAGACAGAGAGACGCTACACATGCAAATGTCTTATGTTGCAGTATGTAAATTTGAGAATATATGTGTGTAGGCGTTTTGTGAGAATGGCATAGTTTGAAAGAACAATAGCTAAGGGATTAAGAACAACTGATGTGGGACAAGCCGATGTCATTAGAATGGCAAACAGAGATGGTATAATTTTTTATGTTAAATCAGTCAAAGAAATTGAAGCTTAAGAAAGTAAATGCATTTGTGAAAATTGTAGTGTAGTTAATGAATGTTCAAAGCGCTGTAACTCTGCTTTCTGCTTAAACTCTTATTCCTTTGTTGTTACTTTAAAGTTTCGTAAACAGGAAATTAAACTAGCCAGGAGCAAGAAACTGCAAGTACATAGATTTTTGTAAAATAGTTTTGTTTTTGGACTTGTCTATCGTCTAAATTATAACATTATAAAACTAAAACGTTTCGGAAGATGGATTCTGTTCCCATCTTCAGGCAGAAAGGGTGGGGGAGAGAAGAAGACAGAAACTTACCTGTTGGGTCCTCTCTTGGTTAATCTAGCTCAACCACGGGACCCAATAGCTTCGGTAGGCGGGAGGGGATTGGAAGTGACAGAAAATATACATTTTGGACCCCCTGGTTAACCAAACAACCAGGGGACACATCAATTTCCGAAATATTGCACTTTTATTTTTTTTTTAATTCTGATGATGAAGAAAGTACAAAAGAACTTTATAAATTATAATGCAGACTTTGGCATAGATATTTATTTCAGAATTTTATTTCTATTGTATTTGGTTGCGTAACATTGTGTAAGGTTTTAGTGGTAATGTTTTACTTTTAAACAGTCGTTAATCTTAACTGGATACAGTAAGTGGTTCGCTTAATATCGACACAATTGATTCAGTCTCGTTATAAGAACATTATTTCTGTTTCTCAGGCCTATTAAGAGAAATACGAGTAATTATTTATTTCTTACTAGTGTCGCAGCTAAATGTATACTGAAAGAAATTTGATTATAGATTTACTAAAATTATCACTTGAGAGAGATATCTGTCAGTCCTGTAAAATTTCAAATGTCTTTCCGGAATGCTGCACCTCTTAGTCTGATAGACATTAACAGACGTTTGAAGGGTGCTTACTGCCTCAATCAATAATTGCCATTTTAATCAGACTAGTCAAACTTAATTATCACATTCTTCACACTGTGTATACAAAACATGTTCTTATTGTGAACCTGGTAATTGCTCAGTTGGTTATTAAAATCTCCGCCTTTTAGGGAATTACAAATTCCATTACCTTGTTGAGAATAGTAATCTACTGGATCTTTTCCTGAATCAGTTGAACCCGGTTCAAATCTTTACCCCTGTTTACTCAGACTCACTGTAATATTACCTTCCTATTTAATTATCAGTCTCAAGTCTAATTTCCGTTGAGGTTTTCAAATTAAAAACTTAGTATGTACTTTTTACTTCTCCCAGAAAAGATAACACACGAATATAGGCAACACCTTGTGCACTGCAGTAAAGGATTTTGCTCTGGATCAAAAGCAAATTAGAATAGATATAATTATAATTATGAGGATGCTACGGTGGGAAGTCACGTCAGTGAATGGTTCCTGCAGCCTCCGTGAAATCTCTTCGGACACATAGAGGTGCCTTTTTCCTGTGTCATACAGAGGGTTACGAGGTGAGGTGGTCTGCCAGCTGCAGTAGCTGGCACTAATATACATCCCTGATGGAGAAAAATGTCTTGCTTCTCAGGCAGTTGCAGCTCGTAAAGCTGTCAGCCCCGATAGTTTCGTCGTAACTCAGCTGTACACTCGACTCACAAAACTTCAGACACCGAATTTCAGAATACCAACCAAAGCTAGTGGTGGTCCTTATAAAATATTAGTTTTCTTAAGTATGACTGAAATACTTTTGATGCACGTGTTCATTAAATTACAAAGAATTTATTTCTTTATTATAAATGTAACACATTAAATACCAATCAAGTGAAAATAAAAATACATTACCACAATAAATTAATGCCGATAGGGTGTCAGCAGGCACTACCCATACGTTACAATATATTTGTATTTAATTTTGCACCTATATTTACAGATAATTTATGTGGTTGCCAATTGTTACTGTCGTAATTAATAAAAGCATCCAAAAAAGGTTTATGGATGTCTTGAAACTTTAGTCCTAGACTACAATCGTTGAACTTTAACTGCCGTTTCTCTGAAGTCAGTTAATAATTTCAAATTTTTAAGAAAAATATTAATATTTTATACGCACTGAGGACTCAGCTGTATGGGAAACGATAAAATTGTGTTTAAAATAATTAACATAGAGTGGCTTAGGAGACAAGTGTTGAGCTGTCGGCGACAAAACATCCAGCTGTTCTGAAACGCATTAGTTTTTTGTTACTTTCACAGAAAATATGAAAACTGTAAATTTGCAAGGATATTATGTATGTAGAACCTAATTACGTTGCAAAGTAAATAGACTTTTGAGGACTTCAAAATTTATGTAAAGCCCTAATTTAATCATGAAATAAATACATCGAATTATTAGTTATGCCCTTAAAATGTTGCATGTTCCATCGAATGTCCTATAAAAGTAACTAGGTTACTTGAAGTGCATTCGAACGAAATCTCTTGAAGGGGATGAACTGTATTTCATGATCCAGAATCATCCTGAATCAAGAAACTGCTTCATCGCCATTGCTTTCACGCTTCGCCTTAGAACACGTAATTAAAATTAAAGAAATTATATAAGAATTCAGTTTAAAATTAGACCATGTAATAAGTGGTACTGATGATAACTTATTAAATGACAAAATAAAAACCCTAAGACGAATAGAGAAATAAAATTTTTATGGTGATGGTGTGCTACAAAAACATTATTACGCTTTATTTGAGCGAAGTTTCTGGATAATGCATTATAAATTACAACGTTCTGTCATTTCGTCCGTCTGTCCGTCTGTCTGGATGTCTTTACTCAAGAATCACAGGACAACCATTGAATGAACTGGGAAGAAATTTTATATGGAGCTTCTGTCGTTGGGGCCTGCCACATAGCGTGCTTTTAATTGTGCTACGATCAGTGATAATTAAATTACGGATTACGAAATTTAGAAATTGGCCAGTGAGGTGTTGCACTCTGGTGGTCAAAGTTCGAAATTGTTTTTAGGACGGGATAGGTTATTATGCGTTTTTTGCACGAAGTGCGTGGGGAGAACGCATTATGGGCTGGTTGTGTCTGTCCGCCGGTCCTCCTGTCCAGTTGATTCTACCCAATTACCACTTGAAGGTTTGGGATGAAACATGGTATTGTTCCGAACGACCTCAAAATCTTACTTTAACGCGTCATACTATTCGTGATAACATCATGACGGGTGAGGAAATTCGTGAAGTGGACATTGGAGTGCGTTGATCTGGTGGTAAATAAGGAGAAATCGTTGCCAGAATGTTTTTGTTTACAATGATTACCATGGTTACCATTGGTAATCATTTTTATGTGTTCTTGGAATGTTTACTATGATTGATATGGCATCATGGTTCTTACTAATACAAGCAGGATCATACAAGTTGTTCGTGTATGTTAACATTTCATTTATCATAACAGGTTAGTTGACTTGGTTAGGACACATTAGTTTAGGTTAGGTTAGGCTATATCAGGCCCGTCTAAGTTTGGTTAGGCCAGATTAAGACATGTTAGGTTAGGTTATGTTAGGTTCTTCCAGATTCTATTAAGTAAATTTATGTAAGGATAAATGTATAAGTATGACTTTCAAAATATTATAAGATATTGTAGGTGCGTCATATTGTGATTTATTTAAATAGTATTAAAAATATATTAAAATTGGCCGACAATCACAATATAAGATAATTAAAAGATTAAAATATCATTTTTCGTACCGTATCGAGTACTC